>NC_051163.1:90689820-90929074 GCF_013339745.2 Dermacentor silvarum
TCGTCGTTCTCGTTGCCTCGCCGGCGGCCGCAGGTGCCAGCCATCTCGCGTCATTTCTCCCCTTCCAAAGCGACCGTCCCGGTCGGCTGGGTAGCATAAAGTTTCATAAGTGGCAAGTCAGCTCTAGGCAAATGTGGTCACAGAAAACGAAGGATCCACACACACTGCGTAGACGGCGAAGGGTTGAAAGGTTGCACTTCACTCCTCGCGGGTGTTAACGGCTTCATCCGTACTACGTGTCAACGTTCGGGCGGGCGTCGTCGGCTCAAGCGAGGATCACACTTTGGGGGCAGGATCTCGTAATCACATCGCTAACCGGCGCACAACCTCGTATGGACCGAAGTATCGTCGCAACAATTTCTCCGAAGCCCACGGTGACGGACAGGTGTCCACCCCACACGTGTCACCGGGGTTCTACTGGCATTCCGTCGGCTCTGGTTGTAACGACGGGCGTCGGTACTCTGCTGACTACGGATGCGGTTCTGAGACAAGCTGGCGAGCTCTTCTGCTTCTGGATAAAGTCATCACGCCCTCGCTTGTGGTCGCCTGCCAGCTGTATTATAGGCATGTCACGTATGGCAAAATTTCGTCCCATGTCTTGTGCTCTACATCAACATACATTGAGAGCATATCGGCCAGTGTTCTGTTAAGGCGCTCTGTCAATCCGTTAGTTTGGGGGGATAAGCCGTGGTTTTCCGATGGTTTGTGCGTCCAACGTGACCACCTCTTTTCTAAATCATCTCTAAATGCTGCACCGCGATCAGTAATGAGGACAGCGGTGCACCATGGCGCAGTACAATGTTGAGGACGAAAAACTTGGCGACTTCAGCAGTTTGCCCGGGTTACAGCTTTGGTCTCGGCGTAACGGGTTAGGTACTCGTTGCGACAATTATCCATTTGTTTTCCTAAGATGACGTAGGGAATGGACCTAGGATCCATGCCCACTTGTTGGAACGGCGCTGCAGGTGGTCCAGAGGTTGGAGGAGACCGGCGGGCTTGACGGGTGGTACTTTACGCCTGGCAGTCACGACAGGTTTTCACATAGTGCTGAACAGACGAAAATAGCCGTGGCCATAGTCGCTGGCGTATGCGTGCTATGTTCTGGTGAAGCCTAAGTGTCCAGCACAGGGGTCGTCGTGACATTCCTGCAAAACTTCTTGGCGCAATGCGGTAGAACGACTAGAGGAACGTTTCCTGACTGTTTTCAAGTTTTTCCTATAAAGCATTGTTCCGCACACAGTACGATGTCAGTCCTCGTGACAGCGGTTCGTGGGATAACAACGTCAGCTCTTTGAAGATACTGGATAAGCAAGCAGGTCTGTGTCCGCACGTTGTAGGTCAGCCATCCGCACCGTGTCAACGACACCAGAAACGGCAAATCTGCTCCAAATCTGATGATGTCAGTGGAATCGGAGCACGTCAGCTCGCTGTGCTTTCGTCCAGATCGGTAGACGACAGTTATGTCGTGCTCTTGTAGGAGACTTCAACGAGCGAGGCGGCCTGATGGATCCCTGAGATTGGCACCAACAAAGTGAATGGGTCGCTGACCGCTCGAAAGGCCGGCCATAAAGGTAGGGTCGAAATTTTCTGATGGCCCCACGACTGCCAAACACTCCTTTTCAGTGGTCGAGTAGGTAGCCTCTGCCTTTGTGAGACTACGGCTCGCGTAAGCGATTACACGTTCCGTCCGTCTTGCCACTGAACAAGAACGGCTCCGAGACCAATGTTGCTGGCGTCCGTGTGATTTGAGTTTCAGCATCATCGTCAAATGCGCGAGCACCGAGCTTTTTGCAGTCGTTCGCGTAATTCTGTGAACCTGTTCTTTGTTCTTACCGTCCACAGAAAAGGCACATCGTGGCGTGTTAATCTCGTCAAGGCTCAGCTATTTTGGAGAAACTTTCAACGAACGACGGTAGTAGGCCAGATCCTAAAAACCTCTGAACAGCCTTCTTATCTGTAGACGAGGGAACTCAGCAACGGCAGCCAACTTCTCAGGTCTGGCCGAACGCCCTGGGGCTGACCACGTGTCCCAGAAACTTGAGTTCCTGAAAACCAAAATGGCATTTCTCAGGCGATGGTGAGGTTTGCCTTGCGGATAGCATCAAACGCTCTTCAGCCGAGCCAGGTGTTCATCGAACGTGCTTGAAAACACAACGACGTCGTCCAGGTAGACCGAGGCATGTCCTGCCACTTCAGTTCAGCGAGTACCGTGTCCATCATTCGCTGGAATGTGGCGGGAGCGGAACACAGGCCGAATGGAGGACCTGAATTCGTATAGACCGTCAGGTGTCACGAATGCAGTTTTCTCACGATCGCGCTCGTCGACTTCGATCTGCCAGTACCCTGACTTAAGATCTAACGAGGTAAAGAAATGGGCTTGACGTAGACGGTCCAAGGCGTCGTCAATCCTTGGCAGAGGGTAAACATCGCGCTTGGTGACTTTGTTAAGCCGTCTGTAGTCGACACAGAAGCGTAGTGTATTGTCCTTTTTTACCAGAACAACGGGGGACGCCACGGGCTTGTCGAAGGCTGAATCACGTCATCGTCCAGCATTCTTTAACCTGGCGTTTAATCGCCTCTCTTTCCATTGGCGACACGCGATATGGATGCTGACGACACTGGGCGCGCCGATTCCTCTGTGAAAATACGGTGTTTCGAAACGGAGGTGCGCTGAACTTTAGATTCCGTAGAGAAGCAGCTAGAGAATCTCTCACGAGGCCTAATAGTCGTTACTTCTGTTGTTCCGACAAACCGGCATTAATGTGAATGCGGCTGCAAGCGTGGTAGCATCTGTCACGTCTGGGGAAGTCACCTCTAAAGTGCCGACGTCGGAGAAGTATGCAATTTGGTTGAGGAAGGCGACAGCCGTGCCTTGAGGGACGTGCTGAAACTCGTTGCTGAAGTTCGTCAGAAGAAACTAGTGACCGCTTGCTCTGCAACTGAACAAGGCCTCGAGCTATGCAGATATACCGTTCGAGCAGCAGCGGAATATTTGCCTCGGCAATGCCCTCGCTGTCGTCGAACGCATCGCAGTTTACAAGGGTTAATACGCTGCTCCTCGGCGGTAACGTGACGTTGTCGTCGACGATGCACAAGGCGTTGTCATGACTGTCGTACTTGTTGCTTGCTATGGCATGCGCTGTCGAAAATCGTTACCCGCGACTCTTGCAAATTAATGATGGCTCCATTAGCTTGCAGGAAGTCCATCCCAAGGATCAACTCTCGCGAACAACTCGGCAGAATAACGAAATCTCCGACGTATGTAAAGCCTCGAATACTCACTCGTACTGTACACCTGCCCACGGGCTTTAAGAGGTGTCCTCCGGCAGTACGGACCTGCGACCCAGTCCACTGCGTGTAAACTTTTTTCAGTTTAGCGGCAAGTTCTCGGCTCATAACAGAGGTGTCCGCGCCAGTGTCGACTAAAGCTGTGACTTCTTCGTCGTCTATGCTGACGGGTATATCCGATGTTACGACGTGCCTTGGATCACCTGAGTGCGTTTGAACGTCGGTCTGTTGTCGTCGCTGTCGTCGCTTGCGTCGTAATGGAGGATATTCGGTACATTCGGCGTCAGCGGCCTCACCTCCGGAGGTCGCTGAACTCAGTTTTCCCGATTTGCAGGGCTGGGCGAACGGCGCCTAGGGGCGTCTCGATGGTAGGTAGGACTTGGCGACCAGTATCGTGATGGAGCCGGTGATGACGAGTGAGGCTCGTGTCTTGGCTGTTCGAAGAAATTGGGAAGACTTGCCAGGAAGCTCTCGATTTACACCGGACGCTTAACAGGTCGTGGACGCGGCGCATTCGGAGAACCCACGGAGACCCACGCGTCGGTAGGGACACGTCCTGTAGATATGGCCGGCTTCGCCGCAATGAAAACAGAGCGGACTGTGGTCAGGAGCGCGCCAGACATCACTTTTTCTTGGCCTGGGCTTGTTGGTAAACGGCGCATTACGACGGCTGAACCCGACTTCTGTCTGTTCCGTGGTGCGCACGACGTTTGATGTATTATACAGCGACAGACGTCGTACGGCTTCCGCATATGTCATCCTAACTTGCTCCTGCGGCTGTGGTGCCCCGAAGCGTCAGGAACTTGGACGGCTTGCCTCATGTCGTCTCGCACCATCTCCGCCACAGAAATTCGCGCGACCGGGGGCTAGACCGCCTGCATTTTTGGAGTTCTTGTCTTATGACCGCTCTTATTAATTCTCTCAGGTCCCTGACGTCGCTTCCCAGTGTCACGGTAGGGACGCCGCTCGAAATTGAAGTCACGTTTCGATTGTACTGCCTGGCGCGCTGTTGTAGTGCCCTTTCCATTGCAGTGACTTCAGCGAGAAAGGCCGCAAGCGTAGTCGGTGGGTTGCAGATAAGGCCGGCAAAGATTTCCTGCTTTACGCCTAGCATTAGGTGTCGAACTTTTTTGTCTTCGGGCATTGAAGCGTCTGCACGTCTGAAGAGCCCAGCGATATCTTCAATGTATGTCGTGACACTCTCATTAGGGGCTTGAATCCTTGCCTGCATCGCCAACTCCGCTCGCTCCTTTCTGTCGGCGCTGGTGTAGGCGGCAACTAACTGCCGACGGAATTCGTCCCACGATGTCAGTGTCGTCTCGTGGTTTTCGAACCACGTCTTTGCGGAATCCCCGAGAGCGAAGTACACATAACGCAGCTTGCGCTCTTGGGACCAATCGTTGAATTCGGCTACCCTTTCGAAGTGGTCGAGCCAGTCTTCGACGTCTTCAAGAGCACCTCCGTGGAACACATTGGGTGTTTGGGGCTGATGCAAAAGGGACCTGTGTCGGCGCGGCAAGCGCAGGCAGTAGACGGTTGGTGCATCGTCCTGGTAGGATCAGGTAGCAGAGCCGTGTTGTGGCTGGAGCCCCTGAAGACGACGGCTGGTACGGACGTGTACCGGGGTGAGCTCTGTCGGACTACGCACTGGTGACGAGTCAGGAGTACGCCGCATCTCGGGCCGATCGTATCTTTACCCCGCACCTCCACCAGAGAATGTCACGAAGATAGCATTCGAGACCTTGGCAAAACGGTGTTCTTTTCAATGTAGGCTGACACTCGGAGAGCGCGCGTTCCAGAACACACTTCGTCGTTCTCGTTGCAGCGGCCGGCGGCCGCAGGTGCCAGCCTATCTCGCGTCAATATCTCCAAGTCTAACTCTTGTTCTGTCACTTATTTTCCTTCTGTCCTCCTGGATTTTATGCTTGTTTCTGTTCTAAAACAAAGCAGCTCTATTTAAAGCATGCCAATTACAGAAATGAATTGAGAATATATTTGAGTCAGTTTTGAGAATATATTAAGCTAGCACAAACTAGGAGGGGAGGGCACTTATCACTGGAAAACACCAGAATTTTGGCGCTTGTTCTCTTGAGATCGAAATGATGCATTCGTCCGTGCTGCTGCATGACATTAGGAAATGTCACCCTGTTTTGAATGTGCTGCCCTTTTTTGTTGCATCGCTCGCACGCATAATAGCCAGTGTAGCCAACAATACATTTGACGTAGCTCCTTGCAGGGACATCGAAAACCATGGCTCCAATGCTCACCCGAACATGAACAACTATGCTTAACCCCTCAGAGGTTAGGTCGGAGACTTCTTGCACATATGGCTCTAGGTAATCCTGCAGACATGGCGGCTTCCCTGCACCACAGTACACACTGACAACAATGGCGGTGATGCCTCCACATTTTTGATGCGGCACAAAATGAACCAAAAGGCAAGCTGGATACTTTGTAAAGAGGGACTCCTTCAATGTTGCCTTGTAACTTCAGTTCACTTGGAACTACTTGCCCCGGCTGCAACACTTGACGAATTCCTTCTGCAAGGCCAAAGTGCACAAATGAACCATTTTGCTCCACCTGAGCTTTGCGCTCAGTTTTCAAACTGTCCTTGCATCTTTTGGAAGGTCAGAGATGCCTCTTCGCCGGCATAAATCGATGACATTGTTATGCATGCATGCGTCATATTATGTTTGGAAGCAATTACAGCAAGCTCTTCACTTGCCGACAGTTGTTCGGAAAGTACATGAGAGAACGTTGGGCTACAAGTTAAGACTGTTCCCTCATCTGGCCCAGTGAAGCTGTCTGAAGCAATAAAGTCGTCAGACTCATCACTTGAATCGCTACCTTGGGGACGTCCTTGTCACTTGAGCTGCTATGAGTCGCTGTGCTCACATGAGGACGTACCTGCACTATCTGATTGGCATTCTGCAAAAGGATCTTCTTTTTGCAGACGTCATCGACAAAGGCTTCGCTTCTTGACCGCTCATTCAACCGTTTGAACGGAGGCTCACCACCATCATCCGTGCAAATTGACTTCGCGATTGTCTGCTGGTTCCCAGCTTCGGAGGCGAAAGTCGCTCTACACAAGAGCTGTCTGCAGAGCTGAAGCTTGTAGCTTCGTCGTTGGACAAGGAAGGCCAACAAGCTGCGCGAGTCCTAGCTTCATTCATTACCTTGTTGTATTCCTTGCTTACGGCTCGACATTTCCTCCACTTGGAGGGCATGATGAGTAAGAGGGATGAGTTCAGATGCCCGAAACCGCAAACGCTGTAGCCCGTGCTAAAAAACGCAAGACGACGGCGAGTCGAAAGCGTGGACAGCAGCAGTGCAGTGGGGCAGTCAGTCACAGCAAGGAGCAGCCGACCTGCCAACGCATCGAGCCGAATCGAATCGAACCATGAGGAAGAAAAATTTTTCCTGGAGGAAGAACAATTTCTTCCTCCATGAAGGAAGTTGTTATTGCGATAGCAATTATATGGAAACTTCAAGCAGATTTCTGCCGTTGTCGTCGCCGTCGGCGTGAGGTTCCATATAAAGTCCAAGGGCGATAAAATCTGGGTGCAAGGGAAACTAGCGACGCAATCTCCCACGCGAAAGGAGGCAAGCAGGAAGGAAGCGCGGGAGGGGAGGGGGTGGCGGCTTCTACTCTGCCAACAAATGCGTTCATGTACTTTGCGCTTGGTTCTTTATTATGTTTGCGCCGGTACGGGCTGCCGGTGTTGTCGTGCGCGCCGTATCTTGCAAGCGACCTCCGAACGGCTCTGACCTTTGGATGCGCTGTGCATTCGGCTGCTCAGTTTTCCGTTGAAGCGATAAACCGCACGAACCTTCGCTCGCTGCGCTTGCTGCCAGCGTTTTGACAGTGGTTGTCTGCGGTCATCGAGTGTACTCTATTCTTGTGTGCTTGTGCGCGCTGACACCCACGCTGTTAATTCACTTAATAAGTGAATGTGTCCAACTTTAGCAGCCGATAAAACTACTATCCCTACTCCGAATAGCTTCTCTGCTAATTCGCTATCGCCATTGATGCTTCGCCTTTCGGGCGAAACTGCGACATTTTTTAGGGGCGAGCTCCTTAGGGTACGGGTCGTTCCTTCCTCTGTAGTAGTAGTAGTAGTAGTAGTATGTAGCCACCTGTAGTTTATGAAGTGTCACTAGATGGCGTTCCAGTTCCGCTTCCACTTCTGGTTCCACTTCCGGTTCCACTTCCGGTCTGTTCCACTTTGCGCACGTTCGGTGCGAACGGGGCAAAATGCCGACGGCTGTCGACAACGGTTCTGCGCGTTGCTGGTGCTGTTGCATGTCCATGTTTCTACAGCGGATAAAACTACTATGAGTCCTCGTTCCCGACGCGCGCTCTCTTTATCTCTCGTTCGTAGCTGTGGTTACCCGATGATCCACCGGTGCTTACCCACTCAACATCATTCACTTCGTGGAATGCTTGATTTCTCTCTCTATCGCTCTCACTTTCTCTTTCCCTCTCTTGAGCAATTGCGCGCGCCGCGCGCATCCTCTCCTTATGCCCCATGTCACACGGCACGGAGAGAAGACGAGGCACACGCCACTTCGTGAGGTAGTTGCTGGGCAACGCAGTGACATCGTAGCTTGGCGAGGTTTTGCGCAAGCAGGCGGCACTTTCTTTCCTTCCTCCAGGAATCGAACGATTTTTAAAGGCCTTTTCGATTCGCCTGCACCACTGTGAACAGTTTGTCGCACCGATTGTTCACGAAAAGTTCAGAAATTATGCCGCTCGATTGCTGCAGCGCAGGCACCAGCGAGGCACTGCCGAGGTGGCAGACCCGGTGCAGGTGTGTGTTTTGTCCGACCAATGGCACGGCGTGCGTTAAATAGGTTCTTGAGCTGCTGGTGTAATCGGCTTCAGAGGACGTTTAATATACCCGAGCTTGCCTAGACACGGCAGATACCCGTAAGCTGGGTTTTAACGGCGCTTGTTCATGTGTGCTGTGTCGTCTGCTGCGCTGCTGCTACGCACCTGTACCATAGTGTGTTAGAATATAAGTTGTGTACATTCTAGGACCTGCACGACTGCACCAAGTCGGCACCGACAGTAGAAAGGGTGCATCAAAATCGCCAACCAGCCCTGCACATTTCCTGTACATTTTGAAACAAACGGCGGGTTTCTCATAATGTTCAAAGCGCCCTTGCCCTTCTAGCCACCGTACCACTGCTGCACCGCCGAAACGACTGAGCTGTTAATACAGGTGAATCTAGCGTGTCAAAGGTACGTTGCGATTCACCAACACCACCTGCAAACCGTAGCGAAGCAGTCATAGTACAAAGAACAGCACTGGGACACCATATATTCCTATTTTCTATGCGTGCGTTGGTGTTTCTTATCTGCACTTGGACACTGTGATTTTTATACAAAACTTTTTAAGGAGGGAAATGGCACTTCTATTGCAGCGTGCATTATGCATGGACATTGTGTGGATAATCACACTTCTAGTGGTATATTTCAAGCTGGTTGTATGCTTCATTTATTAGGCTAAGTTGCAAGGGCCACGCACAACTAACACATTATGCCAAAACTAAGCAGAATGTCTGTAATTGTACAAAATTTAAGTGATATAAAAAGGGAGGCAATGTGTGTCCGCATGTTTTCTTGCAACCAATCTTGGGCTGGGGTCTTCTGTTATATAATGGTCGATTAGAAATGGCGGTTGTTGCTCGGGTTGTGCTGGCACTAATTGTGGATTGCTGCTACTCTGCCCTATCTTCACCATGCCCTGCAATTGTACCTGCTGGGGAAAGCGCCACCGGCACATCTCCTTTGGAGCCATCACAAAGGGAAGGTTTTGAGGAGATGATGTGCGAGTCTCTACATTTAAACACAGCCCATAAAAATTGAATACCTTCGAGGCTGCTTTCATTCTGGAGTTCATTCTTGACACCTAAACGTATGACAGAAATGTTACCTGTATCATTCTGCACAAAAAAAGCTCTAAGCTTTCAAATTGCTACATTATTTGAAATGACTTTCTTGCATCATTTAGTTTATGAAGAGAACATGTTCAATGGCTATCATAAGTGCCACAGGTATGGTGCAAAGTTTCTGCAGGCAGATTTTTTTCCAATCTTGAGATGCTTAATCGAAAATGATGCGCGAGGATATACAAGGTCTGTCTCAAAAGTTCTTGCCATATGTTTTAAAGAAATATTTTCGGTAGCTTTCGGACATATTGTGGTCACCTTCAAAGTAGCGTACTTTCCGGTGTATAAGACGCGTCTTTGTTCTGAATTTTTCGTCGGCGCGTCTTATAGAACGGTGCGACTTATGTACGTTTTTTTTTGTTTTTCCGGGAAAACGGCCGTCAAAAACGCATTCGATGTTATGGCCACGCGAAGCGCGCTGGTTGACTTAATTGCTGCGTGTTCTGTGCGCGCTATCGAGGTGCCAAGTTCTTCTCGTGATCGAGTTCCCGAGTGCCGTGCGATGAGGACGGAGCAGAAACGCAAGCGGCGGCAGGTCGACCATGAGTCGGCCGACCCTGAATTTGTCGCATCTGCAGATCGCTGTCAAGATACAGCACGCACCACTGTGCAAACTACGCAGTTGCTACCAGCGTACAAACCGCCTTCCCGCTTTCCTTCCTTGTGCGCGATTCGGCTCACCGTCGGACGCTTTCACTCGCACATACAGAGTATGGCGCGTGGGGACGATGTTATCGCCCTTTATCGCGCTTGGACTTTATACGGAACATCGCGGCAACCAGGACGGCAGAAATGCGCCTGGAGCGGAAATATATGGTACCCTTACTACAGCGAACTAGAAGCTCCCTTACGCTTGCGCGTGACCCACGTTCACGGAAAGAAACGTCACTTTTTTTTAATCGCTTACCGAATGAAGAGGTGCGTCTTATACATCGGTGTGACTTATTAACGTTTTTTTCTAGAAAAGCTGCCGGCTTGAGGGGTGAGTCTTATAGAAAGGTGCGACTTATAGACCCGAAGATACGGTACTCCCCATTAGACACAATACAATGGTTCCACCTCTCCTTCTATTGCTGGAAGCACCCTTGAAAGTCTTTAATTACCTATGAATTTTTGTCACCGAGGCCTGTACAAATCCTGATACTTTACATTTACCAGAGTGCTCTGAAACAACCAAATATGCCATAAATGTACCGCTTCTGCTGTGAAGTAAATATTTCTGTGTTTCAGCGGTGCTGCTGCGGGTGCAGCTGGAGGTGCGGCAGCAGAACAGGGACGTCCTGCATGAGCTGCAGCAGCTGAGGCATTAGGTACGGGTCGTGTCTGAGAGGCTGGATGAAACTGAGCCTCTCGACAAGACCCGTGCAGTGTCTCAGCCTACCTTGTAGACGGTGCCTCCAGTTCTTCCGCGGCTACCTACCGACAATATTGTCACGTAGTAGTGACGGTAGAGAAAACAGTCGCAAAACTGTGTATGACGAAACTGGTTGTTTATTGGTCGAACCTGTGCCCACAAAAGCAAGCTACACTCAAAGCACAACGATAGCGGCGAACAGAGTCGGCGATTGTCGAAAATCTGATCAGCGGCGAAGCGCGTCGGCTTTTATACCTGAGTCATCGAAGGTTCCAGATTAATCCCTGATGCCAGCGTGTCTTCCAGAAAGTTCTAGACAATTCGCGTCGGTCATACAATCAGATAACATAAGCGTCGGTGAAAACAGGCAACGGAAAGAAGCATCGATAACGTTCTAGAAACTTCCGATACACGCGCGTCCTGCGCCGAGCGATAACGTTTAACATTTGTTAGCCGGTGGAAAGCGGCCACCGGTGAAAGATAAACATGTATACGTGCCAATATGAAGAATTAGAGGCAGCCGTGTGGGATGTGGCTGTGGCTGCCACCTTGGTTTGTACTGCCCTTTTATTTTTAATTATAAGGCTATGTAACATGTGGAAGTTCTGTGCTGTTTCATGAAACATGCTGTGGGTTCTATGTAAAGGAACTTTGCATAGCACACACTAAAGAGTTGATGGAAATAATTTGTTCCCTGCTGTATAGTTTCTGATGACATATTTGGACTGGACCGTAGTTGCTTTAACATGCATCTAAATCTAAGCGTACACGAGTGTTCTTGCAATGAGGCCTTATCTAGATGTGACCATGACTGCCAGAATCAAACGTTTGACCCTCGAGCTCAGCACCGCCATAGGCACTGAGCTACCATAGTGGCTTGCTGTATCGGTGATTTCCAACAGCTCTCCGTAGAGATACATTCATGAAGCAGGAGTAAGTCAGGTTAATAAACATCCATTGCTGATATGAAATGCAAACTGGGGCAGCTTTCTATAGAAGGACACAATGCAGAGCACTTGTGAATAACTTCTTTTTGTTGGACGAGTTGGCAGATCGTGAATGATGAATAGGAGTGCCAACAAGTGGGACGCAGTATAGGAAAAGGGGTGCAATGATGTTCTGTATGTACTGTATTTACCTCATTTTAGTCTACAGTTTTGTTTTCTAAATAATAGTTTGAAAATTGCATTACAATTGGATATCTAATGAAAACCATATTTGAAGCAAGTCTAGTGTACCGGTTGTCGAATTGCCTCATTGCACTAACATTTTTTTCTTGTGCTACAAGCTCATGAAACAAACTCCTAAACTATCCAATTTCATGCAATGGTTCAAAGCATTTTCTAGAGCACTAGCAATTACTATAAGAATGTAAACCCACATATCCTGTGGCCCCTGTTACTTTTTATTGCACTACTATGATATTTCTGTGCTTTATTTTATCTGCTACTATGCTACATTAGGTCAGATAATTTATGCCCTTCAGATTGAATAAGTGAAATACCGTATTTACTTGTGTAATGGACGCGCTCGCATAATGAACGCACCCCCAACTTTCGTCGTCGAAATTTCAATTTTTCTTTCTCCCGCGTAATAAAAGCACCCTGAACTTGCTGCCGTGAAGTAGGAGAGACACAGTATGATTCGGCGTCTGATATGGCATTTGGTGGGTACGATTGTACCGGACGCCGAATTGTACGCGTCTCCTACTTTTATTGCGGTAGGAATCATATGGACACTCCAGGTGCATTTTTGAAGTCGTCGCCAACGATCACGGCTCTATCCCGCGTTCGAGGGAAGTAAGCGGGTAGGAAACGCGCCGTATTTCGTCGTGGCGCATGGCACCGTTGGGAGGGAAGGGAGGCGGCACAGCAACTGCACATTGCACGGCCGCGCGCACCCTATCTTCAAAATGATCTACGTCGGAGGCTGAGTCTAGGTGCGACGACGGCTTATGCTTTTGTGCGTACTCCGTTATCGCCGCTCAGTTTGCGTTGAACAGATACACGGCATGAAGGTCCATTTGCTCGCTGTTGCGGCAGTGCTTCCCCACACCAGCATTTCGACAGTGAGTAGTGTCCGCGGTCATCCAGTGTGATTGGTTCATGTTTGCCCGTGCGCGCTGACACCATGCTGGTTAAATTACTTTGGATGTTTATACGGGCGATAGAACTGCTATCCTTACTTTGTATAGCTCTCCGCGCATTTGCTATCGCAATCGATGGTTCGCCTTTCGGGCGAAACTGCGGCTTTCTCTAGAGGTGGCCGCGGAAAAAACAAATCGTTGAAAATTTTCCCCTGCATAATAAACGCACCCCCCCCCCCCCAACATTGCACATATTTTCAAAGAAAAAAAAAGTGCATTCATTATGCGAGTAAATACGGTATTGTAATGGGGGTACCCCATTTTCCATGCCTCAGTGACAAGGGTTGGGAAAGTCAGTCAAATTGCGAACAGCTTGAACCATTGCATTGAACATTCATGGCAAAAACAGATGCTGGCCATAGAGAGAACACGGCCCCCGTGAAGGGGAAATAGCATTTTTTTATGTTTTTTCACCTTGGTTGCCATCTGTTTTGTTTTTTGACATGCTTTTTCCCACCCAGTTTAAACCCACAATAAATGTAATGCAGACCAAAATAGTGTTGTTGAAGGGGTTATATTTTCTGCCTTCCCCATGAAGCCTTGTACACTGACATAGTGGTTGGCCATACGCCTGCTGTAGCTAAATGAAATCAATAATAGTCAGTGAACAAGGCTTCTGTGTAGAAGCCGAAACATCCTTTCGACAAGCAAGTCGAAGCAAGTGTCAAACCTTCCGATGTCTTACGTGGTTGCCTTCTGTGCCATGATGTTATGAGAGGGAGAAAGCTAAACGATACCTGGCTGTAGAAAAACTAGTATAAATTAGGTATTTAGTGCACTCTGGGGTTGGCCAGTATATTTCTGGGGTTTTAGAGTCCGGAACCTTTACGTAAAGGGACAGACAGCTGCTCAGAACATGAATTGACAAAACCGCTTCTGGAAAAATGACCTGTCCTACTGGTTAAAATACGCCATGTTTTTTCTCAATAAATGTGGATGTAAATTTTTAATTCTTCCCCAAAAGTTGCGAAAAATGACCCTTGGCACCCCACATGGCAAAAATATGAAGATGCATAAGTGGACCGAAGAGGAGGGAAAACTGGAACTTGGTATTCATTCATGGTAAATAAGGAACAGCGCACTGAAAACGTAGACGAAGGGAGACTTCACACACCACAAGTGCTGACTTTCAACTGGAAAACTTATTGAATGAACGAGTTTATGAACATTTGAATTGTGCATGCACTCGTGGTTAGATCAGGTGATATTAAACAATAATGAATTTAAAAAAAACATCACACTGCTCGGCTGACAACGATTTGCGTGGTCTAAGAAGAAAATTTCTCTTTCTTGGAAGACTATTGTAGGCTGACTAATGCAACCTCGTCTTCCTTTCTGTATTCTATAGGCCTTGCAAATTTCATGTGTCTATTGGTCTGTGTGGCGAAAAAGAATCTCGGTCCGAGAGAATTCTGCAGTGCACCGGAATTCCCAAATGCAAGGCGCAAACAGTGCATTTTGGTGCTCCCCGAGGCGCACGTTTACACACCGCCCTGATTGTCCCACGTACACTGGGCCACAGGTGAAGTGGATGCTGTACACAATTACAGTGGCGCAAGGCCCACGCATAGTAGTGTGCCTTACAGGGCAGACATTTTTGTTTTGCATTTGCACCTTTCTCCCTCCACACATTTTGTAACTGCTGCGCAGATGCTACCCACTTTCTTTTTGGCTGAAAAAACAAACAAATCTATGCCATGCCACGATCCCCCCCACCCCCTTTTTTTGTTTCAACCTGTGCGAACGCTAGTGGCCATAGCATACTTCAATTCTTGCACGAACTTCCCACAAGACAGCATGCTATTGGCGTCTTGTGGAAAGCTTGTACGAAGAGTAAAGTTTGGAGAGTAAAGATGCGGCACCAAGAAGCAAGCCGTTAGCCATACATCCACTAGCGTTCGCACAGGTTGAAGGGGGAGGGGGGTCGTGGCATGGCATAGATTTGTGTTGTTCTTTTCAGCCAGAAAGAAAGTAGGTAGTGTCTGCCCTGTAAGGCACACTAACATGTGTGTGCCTTGCGCCACTGCAATCGTGTACAGCATCCCCCTCACCTGTGGCCGAGTGTACGTGGGACAATCGGGACGGTGTGTAAACGTGCGCCTCAGGGAGCACCAAAATGCACTGTTTGCGCCTCGCATTTCGCAATGCATTGCCATATCTGCGGGTGCACTGCAGAATTCTCTCGGACTGAAATTTTTTTTTAGCCACACAGACCAATTGACGCATGAAATTTGCGAGGCCTATAGAATACCGAAAGCAGGACCAGGTTGCATTAGTCAGCCTGCAATAGTCTTCCAAGAAGAAATTTCCTTTTTAAACCACGCAAATCGTTGACAGCGGAGCAGCACGATGGCTTTTATTTTTGTTAATTCATTATTGTTTATTATCACCTGATCTAACCACGAGTGCATGTCATAAATTGTTCTCGGCCTTCCAGGTGCATGCACAGTTCAACTGTTCATAAACTCGTTCATTCAATAAACTTACCAGTTGAAAGTCCGCACTTGTGGTGTGTCTACGTCTCCCTACGCTTTCAGGACACTGTTCCTTATTTACCATGAATAAGAGGCCTATCACATGGCTTTCTATTATTGTATGGGGTTCATGGTATTCTTATTAGTATTGAAATGCAGTCCATATTTTTGTGTTATTTCTTTTTTTGCCTTACAATTTGCTGATAAGCCTTCGTTTGTAGTGAAAGTGGCACTGCCTTTGTTATTGATGAGTTGGCTTGGTAAGTCTATCGACAAAATTATGATAACGGGGGCCAGGCAGCCATGATGTAGGTGTGTATTTGGGGGAAAAACGCTGTACAAATGTAAGAAGGTCTGTATGACAATGCAAACTTATTGTACCAGCTTTATATTTTCAAAAGTGGTTGAAAAGGCCAAAATGTAGTCAGTTAACTGCAGTTGCACTCACTCCTGTGAAAGCAGAACGATGGGCTGCTTTCACAGTTTGCGAAGCTGCAGGTGCAAACATTGCTGAGGGTTAGCTTTTGGTTACCACAAAACTAGGTCTTTAAAAACTGGTTGTCAGTCCCTTTAAGGCAAAGTGTGAAGGCCTGAAAATATTATGTCGGTATGCCTTTAAGCTGTTTTGTGCCACACGTATGTAGATCTGACTTTCCTGCACTCTCATGTCACATCCCCTAATTATACATTGGGAATTTGTATGGAAGTAGAATTAATGCGCTTACAAATGATAGTGAAAGTTTGGAGAGGTAGTTACTATGAAACATAGTTACTGTGCTAAGGGTAATGAAACACAAACATGAAATGCACAGGACAAGACCTGATGCACTTCGTGTTTGTGTTTCTTCCAGTAATGCTTAGGTGTTGTGGAGCACATTTACAATTAAAGGGCATTGCGTCACAAACCTCTTCCAGCAAAAATGTTTTGCTTTGCACTCAACTAAAAATTCATTTCAGTTGGCAATAAATTATATTCTGGTAGTATTGGGTAGATTTTTCAACTTGAAAACATTGCCACATACAATGCTCATTTCCAAATCTCTGGCAATTTTCGTCTTTTGCTGCGCAAGCACCTCCGGCAAATAGGAGGGAAGCCGCTGCGCGAGGTGGCATCGAATGCCATGAAGGCTGTAATGGCACCCCGTCCAAGTGCTTTACAGCCTTCATAGCAGGAAGGGGAAGAGGGCATTCATCAATTTGAAGTTATGCCGGATAGTCACAGGTAAAGCTTCCTTAGTCATCTTTTTGCATTGTTGAAGTATTTAGTATACAGCTGAACTCCTCTACAACGAAATGGCTCGCATAACAAGAGATTGTCCTTGCCAAAATCCTGTCTTTCATATGAATTGTGAACTTCTACAGCGAAGAAATTTGGGCGTCCCTGTTAGCTGATTTCATTTTTTTACTATGAAAGCCACATACTTAGGCACCACTGCCCTTGCAGAAATTGCGAAAGTGTGCTCTGCACTTGCACCAATGGCTGCTTAGGTGAAATGCTTGACGAGCATGCCGATGAATTGCATCACACCAGGCAGCTTACACGTTTAGCATCAGCGGGTGAGACAGTTGATTATGTCTCGGTTAGTAAAGACATGGTGTGATCATCACTGATGACGTTAACGCTATGTTAGGGTGGAAAATAGTAATGTTAGCTAAGGCAACAGGGATGAAGATACTGTAATGGATCAAGAATTTTCATGGCGGGGAAGGCGATAGCAGCATTTAATTATCCACAGCAATACTTTGCGTATCCTGCATTTCGCCGCTGAGCATGCTGTGAACCTCGATTCAATAAGGTTGGCTGCGGTTGCAAATTCTGTCAGATAAACTGTGTGCTAAAGACTTAGCAACTTATTTCACTAAGTCTTTTGAGTTCACGTTAAGGTTTTCTTTTGTTGAATGAGTTTGCCTGCTCTATTGTGGGTGATCTTTACGGTGCATGTTGTGTGGACTAATTGTTGTCTTTGTATGGTTGCGTGCAGATGTCATCTGTGTGAAAGGGGGGGGGGGGCGACCTGACAGAAGCACAGGACTTCATTAAGAGGTGGTTGCCAGGGTCTGTGGACAGCGGTGGTGGCAGGAAGAGGCGTTTCGCCGAAACGTTTGCAGCAGAGCAGCCCGATGATCCCTCCCTTCGGGGCAGGAATCATTGTCTGCCCACTGCTGCCCTCTCCCTGCCCCAACCTAGCCCTCAGGTCCCTAGCCATTATACCGTCGGCCCCTCCTGTCCGGCTGCTGCCGCCCCTGCTCCTGCCCCTCCTCCTGCTGCTACCCCTGGAGCTGAGCACCTCTACTGATGCCTGCATCAGTTCAAGAATTGTGTTGTAAATAGTATTCTAAATAAATTATATTTTCGTTTATGCTTTGCGTTTGTCTGCAGGAGGTTTCCTTCCCGCACTTATTTCCATCACGTTTCCTTCGCTACTAATTGTATAGGCAGTAATCTAGCATACAAGCAACAGAATGGCTGAGTACAGGCTATGCTTGAAACACATTGGATGCAAAATGGCTGAGCACTGGATATTCTTGAAACACATTGGATACAAAATGGCTGACCACTGGATGTTCTGGAAACGCGTTGGATATAAAATGGCTGAGCACTGGGTATTATGGAAACGTGTAGGATACAGATTGGCTGAGCACTGGATATTCTGGAAACGTGTTGGATATAAAATGGCTGAGCACTGGATTCTTGAAATACAAAATGGCTGAACACTGGCTCTATGCTCGCACTACATTGGGTACTACAATGGCAAACTGTACGGTCAATCTTGTCTCGAACAGTGGGTGTACCTTGGATCGGGTTGCACTTTGTCATGATGCCAGGATTGGGCCAAAGCTTGTACCAGTTTCTGCGAGCATTGGACCATGCTTAGCCCAGTGCTGTCGTGCTGCCTGGGACAGTGCTCTTAAAGGGGACTCATATGATGACAGCGTTGTGATAGATGAAATCATAAGGACATACTTAAGCTAATGATGTGTGAAAATGCATATTTTTAGACAAGGGACTTATGTGGCGAAAACCACTGAAAGTATTTTGCCCTATTGCAGATTATATAGTGGCAGAGTGGTTGAGTATAGTCGTGTGAAGGCTCATTTCTCACTGTGAGCAGTGTTCAAGGAGCTGTGTTTAGTGATGTAGTTAGTTTAGTAATGTTGGTTAGATGGTGTAAGAATTGGTATGGAGCAGTGGACCGCTGAGTGCTACAGAGACAAGTGATATAGCGGGAATTTGATATAGTAGTTGTGTTCCACAATGACTTTTTCGTGTTAAATAGTGAACTCTGGTGTGTGTGCAGTGAAGTGAATGCGTGAAGTGAGGTGAGGTGAGTGCGCAGATTGGTGCAAACGACGAAAATGGTGAAAGACGGCATGTTAGTGGGGGGCCGAAATATGAAGACGGTAGAAACATCAATACAAGGAGGAATATGAAAATAAGTTTTTCACATGGAAAGACTCTTGAAGGTGGGCATATGTCATGAGCCAAGAAAGAAGCAGATGAAGAAGGAAAAGATTTGAAGAGGGCAATATAGCACGAGGAGGATATTGAAGAAGTGAGAAAGAAGTGAGAAAATATGAAAGTGTCCGATAAAACAAAGAACGGAAGGTTTAAAAGAAGACGAAGTGAAAAAATGCACGTGCGGCTACGTGGCCAAGGCGGAGAAGGGACACGTAGCAGAAGGGCCGAGCTAGGCTCTAGGACGACGAGGGGCAGAAGGAGCTGGAGGCCGGACAGGACGGGTGGATCGCGGAGACGGCGGCAACCCAATAGAGCTGTTCTTCAGCTGCCGCGGCCACTACCCGCGAGCTGAGCCAACGTTCCACCGGAAGCCGCAGCGACAGGCTGACGGCGCCGCTTCCCAGATTCCATGCGCCTACAATCCGCAGGCTAGCGGCGTTGACCGGGCGTTCCAGGCGCCTCGGTCACCCCACCGTCCTGACCTCCTGACCAGCTCAACATTGTGACCGAACGTCGGACACAGCAACGTCGAGTCTACGACGCATTGGCGGGCCCAACGACGTGTCGTCGGAAGCCGCGACGACGAGGTGACGTGGCCACGTCGATGGACGCAATGTAAATTTTTTAGGGGCGAAGCTCCTTATAGCGGCACCCGTTCCATCCCCGTCGTAGTAGTAGTAGTAGTGTGTAACCAGTCTGAGAAAAATGAGAAAAA
This sequence comes from Dermacentor silvarum, assembly GCF_013339745.2. NCBI lineage: Eukaryota > Metazoa > Arthropoda > Arachnida > Ixodida > Ixodidae > Dermacentor > Dermacentor silvarum. The sequence goes on from NC_051163.1 coordinate 90,709,213, forward strand.
AAGTTGTCGCAGTTTCACCTGAAAGGTGAAGCATCAATTGCGATAGCAAATTTGAAGAGAGCTATACGGAGTAATGATAGCAGCTTTATCAGCTGTATAAACTTGGACATGCAGCAGCACCGGCAACACGCAGAACTGTTGTCGACGCCGTCGGCGTTTTGCCCGCATTAGCTCAAAATGCGTGCGGCGTTGGTGACTGTTGCCGGAGCCTCTGATATAAATAGGCACTTGGTGCCGCAGCTAAACGTCGCCTCCCTTCCCTCCCCCTCCCCCCCACGGCCTTTCGTGCGTCGGAAGAAGGCACGTTTGCTCTACATATATGGTGATTGTAGAGGAGGAAAGAGACGCCTACTTCTGCAGCCCTTAAGGGAGCACAGAGAAGAACGCGCGTTTATTCTCCGCCGTGCATTCACTCCCCGTGAAAGCGCGCGTCCCTCGCGCCCTTTCACTCGCACATACAGCGTTCGACTGGCGCTGAGCCGTGCTCCCTCAAGGGCTGCAGAAGATAGCGCCAACCTTTCCCTTTCCCTCAAGAACCACTTACCTACCGGCGACGATTTCATCTCCATTGACGTCATACGGAACCTCACGGCGACGGCGACGCCGACGGCAGAAATCTGCTTTTGAGTGTCCATATAATTGCTATCGCAATAAAATTCCGAAGTTGTGTCCATAGCGCGGAATCGAACCAGGGACCCCTCGCTTCCGAGCGCGCGGCGTTAGCCCACTACGCCACGAAGCGGACATGGACAAACGCACCACGATGGCTATAAATACCCAACATTAACGAAAGACCGCGTTTATAGCGCGTTTCTAACGCGTTTGTGCTAGCGCGTTACGGCCCGTGTAAGAAGCTGGTGTAAGACGCTGTGGCCTCTCCACCTTACCTTCAACGCGTTTCGAACGCGCTGCCCAAAGCGGTGGCAAGTCAAGTTCAAGTCGAGGAGCGTTTATGAATACGGCGGGTATACTCTCTCAGCAGTCATGTGATGGCGTCGGCAAATGCGGTGCACGTTCCGGCATGTGTAAATGGCTGCGTAAGACGCTGTGGCCGCTCCCCCTTACTAGAGAGTACTGCACGTTTCTAACGCGTTTGTGCTAGCGTCCCCTTAAGCGGGAGATCCGATGATTCCCTCCGGAGCTTCGCCCACTCATCATCATTCACCTCGTGGATCTGCTGTCATATTTTTGGACTTATCATTTCACGATAGCTGAAGAGATTGGGGTCCTTCCAGAATTAACTGGTGCTGTAAATTGTTTGCTTTGTATTGTTTGCAGTTTCTTTTTGCAATTATAAGTGTTTGTCTTAAACGTTCGATTTGTCCCTGTTTGTCTTTAGTCTACCGAAATACGTGACAGTCATGCACAAACTAAGAGTCGCTATAATAAACTGCATATTTGAGTACTTCATACTGTAACCAGCTCCAGTAGAGCATAAGCAGAGCGTACAGAATTCGATCTCATAAGTTTGACGGGTTTCGTTAAAGGTGCTTTAACTCCTTTTCATGTCATGTCCCCTCATACTTCTAGCACCACATTTTGTTATTGCTGGCCACTTGTGTATGCCAAGTGTGGTCTTTATACTTTTCTTAACTCCACTCGCTTTGTTCCCTTTACTTTGACGGCTGATTTCTTTTCTTTTAGATAGACCAAAGAGGCAGAATTCACTTCAGGGATTATATTTGTTGATAACGTCAGAAATAGGATGCAGACAATACCACCGCTGCCCTCACTCCTAGAGGACTGGATGCACTTACGAAGTGTGCCGACATTGACCAATATTTTATTTTTTACTAGAAGTTTTGTAACACTGGTGTTGGACTGAGTCCTAACGGCCAGTTTTCTTTTTTCTTTCCTTAAGTCTAGAAACTGAAATTGGTTTGGCAGTTGACTATTGCAATCGTTTGCATGTTTCACAAGCATTACAGTAGCAATACTTAGGGCTAAGGCTTCTTAGTGCCATGACCTTTTTCTTGACTGTCTTTATATGGTTTGACAATATTTGCTCGTGTTCATATCCCCGCACAATATTTTCCAAGCACCCGTTTTATAGAACTCAAGAAGGCAGCTGCAAGGACAAACCGGTGTCAAGGAGCAAGCTCAGGACAACTCCACATGGTGCAGTGGAGCGTACTCCAAAGCGTCAAAATGCGTTACCATGCAATTTGGACAAGAAAACGAAAATGTGGGTATACTGGTTGTCATCATCATCATCATCGGCCTATATTTTATGTCCACTACAGGACGAAGGCCTCTCCCTGCGATCTCCAATTACTCCTGTCTTGCGCTAGCGTATTCGAACTTGCGCCTGTAGATTTCCTAACTTCATTATCCTATCTGTTTTTCTACTGACGTCGACTGCGCTTCCCTTCTCTTGGTATCCATTCTGTAACCCTAATGATCCACCGGTTATCCATCCCACTCATTACATGGCCTGCCCAGCTCCATTTCTTCCGCTTATTGTCAACTAGAATATCGGCTATCCCTGTTTGTTCTCTGACCCACACCGCTCTGTTCCTGTCTCTTAACGTTAGTCCTAAGATTTTTCGTTCCATCTCTCTTTGTGCGGTCCTTAACTTGTTCATGAGCTTCTTTGTTAACCTCCAAGTTTCTGCCCCATATGTTAGCACCAGTAGAATGCAATGATTGAACACGTTTCTTTTCAATGACAGTGGTAAGCTCCCTGTCAGGATTTGGCAATGCCGGCTGTATGCACTCCAACCCAATTATATTCTTCTGCAAATTTCTTTCTCGTGATCAGGGTCTCCTGTGAGTAATCGGCCTAGATAAACGCACTGCTTTACAGACTCTAGAGGCTGACTGGCGATCCTGAATTGTCGTTCCCTTGCCAGGCTATTGAACATTATCTTTGTCTTCTGCATATTCATTTTCAACCCAATTCTTACACTTTCTCGATTAAGGTCCTCAATCATTTGCTGTAATTCATCTCCATTGTTGCTGTATAGGACAATGTCATCTGCAAACCGAAGGTTGCTAAGATATTCGCCGTTGATCCTCATTCCTAAGCCTTCCCAGTCTAAGAGCTTGAATACTTCTTCTAAGCATGCAGTGAATAGCGTTGGAGAGACTGTGTCTCCTTGCCTAACCCCTTTCTTGATAGGTAACTTTCTACTTTTCTTGTGGAGAACCAAGGTAGCCATGGAATCGTTGTAGATGTTTGCCAAGATATTCACGTATGCCTCCTGTACTCCTTGATTACGCAGTGCCTCTATGACTGCTGGTATGTCTACTGAATCAAATGCCTTTTCATAATCTAAGAAAGCCATATGGAGAGGTTGATTGTACTCCGCAGATTTCTTGATTACCTGATTGATGACATGGATATGATTCATCGTAGAATATCGCTTCCTGAAGCCAGCCTGTTCTCTTGGTTGGCTGAAGTGTTGCCCTGATTCTATTGAAATTATCTTGGTGAATATTCTATACAATACTGAAAGCAAGCTAATGGGTCTCTAATTCTTCAATTCTTTAACGTCTCCCTTCTTATGGATTAGTATAATGTTGGCATTCTTCAAGCTCTCAGGCACACTTGAAGTTTTTAGGCATTGCGTAAAAAGGGCCGCAAGCTTTTGAAGCATAATATCTGCTCCATCCTTGATTAAATCTACTGTTATTCCATCTTCTCCAGCTGCTTTTCCCCTGGACATGTCTTTCACGGCCCTTCTAATTTCATCGCTATTTATAGAAGGAGCCTCTGAATCCGTTTCATCACTATTTCGAATGAAAGTAGTTTGGCTGTTTTGGGCACTGTACAGGTCAGTATAGAATTCTTCCGCTGCTTTTACTATGTCATCGAAATTGATGATAATATTACCATGCTTATATTTCACTGCATTCATCTTGCCTTGTCATATGCCAAGCTTTCTTGCTGATTTAATGCTGCGTCCATATTTTACTGCTTCCTCAATCTTCCTCACGTTATAATTTCGAATATCCCTTACTTTCTTCTTGTAGATCAGTTTTGACAGTTGAGCGCATTCTGTCTGATCTTTTGAGTTGGAAATTTTCATGTTTTGTAGTTTCTTTACTAGGGCCTTTTGTTTCTTGGGAGAACTAACCTACTGGTTGCTTTGGTACCTTACCTCCCACTTCAATTGCTGCTTCTGAGATCAACCTAGTTACGGTTTCATTCATTACCTCTATGTTGTCTTTATCTTCCTGTTCTAAAGCTGCATATTTGTTTGCGAGCACCAGTATGAATCGGTCTGCTTTTACCCTTACTGTCTTTAGGTAGGTCTGTTTCCTCTTGACTAATTTTACTCTTTCTTTTTTCAAATTTAGAGAAATCGCAGACCTCACTAACCTATGGTCACGGCACTTTACCTTACCTAACACTTCTACATCCTGCACAATGCTTGGATCGGCAGAGAGTATAAAATCTATTTCATTCCTTGTTTCTCCATTAGGGCGTCTCCAGGTCCACTTCCTGTTGCTTCGCTTTCTGAGGAAGGTATTCTTTATTCGGAGCCTATTTTTTCCGCGAATTCTACTAACATCTTTCCTCTTGCATTCCTAGAATCGATGCCGTAGCTGCCAATTGCTTGCTCACCAACCTGCTTTTCCCGCACTTTTGCATTGAAGTCGCCCATGACTACAATATACTGAGCTTGCACCTTTCTCATTGCTAATTCTACATCTTGATAAAACTGTTCTATTTCTTCATTATCGTCACTAGAGGTTGGGGCATAGGCTTGTACTACCTTCATTTCGTACCTCCTATTCAGCTATATTACGACGACTGCTACCCTCTCATTAATGGTGTAGAGTTCAATGTTGCCCGCTATGTCCTTATGTACTAGAGGTCCTACTCCGAATTCTCTCCTATCTGGAAGACCTCTGTAGCAGAGGACGTGGCCGTTAGTCAGCACTGTATAATAAGCCTCACCAGTTATTCTAACCAGAGTAAGGGAAATGCCTGATAATTCTTCAAATAGTCCTGCTAAGCTTCCCTCACTCGAGAGGGTGCGTGTGTTGAACGTTGCCAGGTTCAGTTTCCATTGGCGGCCTGTCTTGACCGAGAGATTCTTAGCACCCTCTGCCGCGTAGCAGGTCTGACCGCCGCCTTGGTCAGGTGCTCTGCAGCCACTGGGAACTGAGGGCCATGGGTTAATTGTCGGAGTCATGAGGGAGGTAGTGGCCGAATACTGCACCAGGGAGGCCAATTCCTGTTCTAGTGGGGGAGTGACTTTGATGAAGCTTAGTGGGCCTTCCTAGTTTGGTTGCACCTGAACTAGTATAGCCCCACTAGCTCTCGGTAATATATATTTTTTCTTGCCGGTGTCAGGCGCCACTCCATGCCTGAAAATGTAGTGGACTGGAGTAGGATTCGAACTTACGACCTTCAGATTTGAAGCCGGGTATTCTACCTCTACTCCACCCCACTACTGGTTGTACCATGTAACTAAATGGCATGAAAGCTTTCAAAGGACAGCCTGTCAGACAACGGTTAAAGTTCTGACATGCTCTTAGCAATCACCTTGACATAGTAATTTTTGTAACATCTCTGATAGGCAAGTCAAGATAAAGTATACTCTCTGGAGACATGCACATAGGAGAAAGTGTCATTGAAAAGTTAGAAATATTTTTGAAAAACAGCTGATTAGTTTTGCGACAAGCGATTACTCTTTTCTGGCCTCTCAACAGATTTATGCACGTGACAAAAAAGAGTGGTGCAATAAGATTGCAGATTCCCTTAGTGAAATTATACTTACAATGAGCAGGGTACCTGTGTTTGCTATAAACAGCAAAAGCTTATGCTTGGTTTGCCGCTAGCATTATTTAACGCCACGCAAATATAAGGGACCAAATACAAACTACTGTCATTCTGAGTTTTAAGGGATGGCATGAAGCAGGCACATTTATCTACTTTTACCTTTTACCTAATAAAGTTCAAGAAAGCGGGAGCATAAGGGCAGAACACTTAAGGTTTAAGGCGTTGTTCTTTACGTATCAGCTTAAGGGACCAGTTTATGCCACTTGGACCTCTGGAAGCAGAGGCGAGGCTTTTGACGTTTGCATATACCGTGTTGCGCACTTTACGTCCTAATTAAAAGCCACATAGTCACTTTCAATTGAAAAATTAATTTGACATGTGTAAAATTGGTGTATGTCCTTCTATGACACACTCAACCGTGTGCCTTTGACGGGCATTTGAGATTTTGCTGAGGGTGACTAAATCTACTTGGCAGCCAAGTTTGCAAGTGGAAGCAGGGACGTGTTGAATGGAAAAAATTGTGAGAGACTCAGGGTGGAAGACTTGAGTGATTGGTCGATGTGAACATATAATGGAGGGAAAAAAGAAAACCCCTTATATTAATGGCTTGTGCAAGCAAAATTTTTATAATGCAAAATGAAATTCGTGCATTTTGTACATAGTAAATTTCTGTACCCATGTTTTCATCCAATTCTTTGCCAAGTATTATGCACTCCAACTAACATGGCTGTCAATATCGGTCATGTACTCGTGACTTGTTAAGTTTGATTTACGTTATCAAACCAAATACACACTTGATCAGCATTTTAGAAATCTTTAGTGACCACTGCAGAACTGATTATGTCATTACAGAGTAGCTCTATGCCCACTGAACACTTCCTTTGTTCCCTTCAAGCTGTGCGAGGCTTACAACTTGTGCTCTTAGTATCCCACGAAAGAGGAGTAAATGAGCTGAAGAAATAAACTGGAATGCCTGGTTTATGCTCTTGTTCAAAAAATGTGGTTGATCCCTCTTATATAGGAATCGGTATAGAACACGAAAGTGAAACGTGTCTTCACAGAAGTAGTGTAATGTTTATTGCACATTGATATATAATGTCTATTGGTGTTTTGTGGCTAAAGCGCCCTTAGGCGTTGATGCACCCACGCTGACGCCTGGTGGCACGTCTCCTCCATCACGACTACCAACGTCGATGACCATGAGCAACCGTCGTGCATATGGAAGCTGCACTACGCTGCACACGCTAGCACAACGCGAAAGACGAAGCACGTAACTGACACACTAATACAACGCGCAAGACAAAGCACGTAACTGAATCGTCACCGAGTCAAATCAGCGCGTACAGCGCGTCGTAATTGCAGCCTCCGCGATCAACTTCAGAAAGCGCGTCGTAATTGCAGCCTCCGCGATCAACTTCAGAAACATTTTCAGAGCTAATTGCGGAGGCCACGCTCCGCTGTGCTGAGTACGGTGAACGCCACCTAGGTGGCGTTGGTAGTGCTTCTTGATGCCAGCGTCCCTTCGAAATGCTGGCATCGAGGCGTCGTAGTGCTGAGACCACCGAAGCGTTCACTGTCGGTGCGCGTTAGTGTCATAATGCAGTACTTCTCTTTTCTGCTCGTAGGCGGCGGCACCGCCCCGAGCAAGAGCGCGGGTACACGGAGGAGTGTTAGATATATAAGGCGCGTCTGTGTAGCTCTCTGCAAATGCGTTTGTGGCGCAATGGGTTAAACGCTCGGCGATCTATCGTCGCGGACCGAGAGGTCGTGGGTTCGATTTCCAAATTTTGCATGTTTGTGGAACTTTTTCTTCTGGTTTCTTTCTTTGTATTATGTTCGTGTACATTGTAAGAACGTCATATCCGTGACGGAAATACGTCAGTGAAGTCTTGGTGGACCCCGGCATAAAACACCTTCGTGTTAAAAAAATAAAGAAGGGGTGTCTAATACGCATACTTAAAGTCGGTTCTGTCCCCATTCTGACTTTTGTTATAGTTGAAATAGCCCAAAGATAGATGTTATTGACATGTGTAAAATCTGAGTGGCTACGGAATGAAGCTCCACTTTCTCTGTACTTGAATAATTAAATTTCATAGTGTGACAAAGTAAAATTTGTTAATATCTGCACAAAGGGTAGCATTGTTTCGAATGGGAGGTATGGTGCTGTTGCATCACCAAATTCTTTGTGATCGTCATACATAATTGTGATACAACAGTTAATGTCATAAATAAACACTATGCACCAGAAATACGCAAATTGGTGAGCGCAGTGCTGTGGACACTTAAACGATGAAGTGGCCATGCTGCCAAAACAAGCTGCCTTGAGCATTTAAGATAATACACAGAGAATGTGAAAGAGCCTTTCTTTGTTCCGTGATAAATGTCAGCTGAGGATCAGGTTTCTTGCTTGTCAAAGAAAATAAATTGCACATTGTACAACCTAAGAACTGATTTGCCAGTGCACACCCATCTTTTGCCAACAGTTAGGCTGTGGCTTCAGGCACTGTAAAAGTCAGCCCAGTAAAAAATATACCTCTTTTAAGGGAACGACAAGTTTCTATCGCCATAATTTTTTGCTTTATTGTGGTGTAAAGCTGTGGTTTTCAGGTTGTTGGTTCATTTCGCAAGTATAGGCATACGCGCATGCAAACCATGGGTATAGAAGGATGGTGCCCTTCCCGTTTTATGATTCACCTATTAGTTTGTCGTTGTGCACTGCCCTGCCTGTGCTTAGGCTTCATTAGCCTTTGATGCAAGAATTCATCACATCCAATTTTAGTTTAACGTCTGAAGCCATGCCTCACTTCAAATATAATACATTTTCACCCGGTCACAATAAGTTAAGCCGGCTGCTCTTGACAAGTTATTATTGTAAATTTAATTTTAGTTATTTGTGCGGTCAAGGTATAACATTAATGAGGAGAGTGGGTCAACAATCCAAAGGATTAAATTGCTGACTACAGCAGAATACAAAAAATAGGTTCCGAAGAATGGTAAACTTTGATAGTTAGTACTGGTTTTTAATTAACAACAGTTTAATGAATGGGGAATGTGAAAGGCACAACAGGAACATGGCACTGACTATCAACAGGCGAATTCATTGTGTTGCTGTCCACTTTTATAGTTGACATTCTACTTCACGGGGAACGTTTGTTGTCAAATAAAAGAAGGAACTCTGAAGATAATGTGAAAAAATACATTTAAACAAGCAAGAAACCACTTCTTCATACAGCTGTCTTCCTCTCAGTAGAACAGTGTTTAACTCAATTAGGACATGGTATAGCTGTATGTTGCAGCTTGATTCTTCTTTATTAAGAATGCTCCCATAATTTCTCCTGGCACCAGGTTCGATGCTAGTACCGGACCTGCACGTTCTTGTTCCGTGGGTGGCAGTTACAGGCCCAGCCGTACTCTGCCTACTGCGAGCATATTACTGCCTTGATATGTGCTGTTCTTTGCTAAGGCACTTATTAAACGCCTTCCAGTCTGCCTGATGTAGATACAGGAGAATGTATCTGATAGATGGTGGAGCTAATGCATGTAACTAACATGGTGGCCATCCTGGTTGTGCGATGTCTTTGTGAAGTGCCTTTACTCTGAGTGTCCCTCTTAACACCTGCAAAAGCCGAGCCAAGTCATTCCGTGCTGAGAACATCAAGTCCTTTCTGTACCTTGCACGACATTCATAAAAAAATAGAAGAAGCCATGGAAATAATGCACCACTGACTTTGTAGTAACATAGTGTTGGACTGAGTCTCACATGTCACACTTTCAACCTTTCTACTTCTACTTTAACACCATCTCCAAACTTTCACCTCAATATAGCAAGGCTTGCACGAACTCTATGACCACAAATGATAAACTGTATGACTCAGAAGAAGAAATTCCTAGAAGCAACTCCTGAAGTACTGCTTAGAACGCTAGTGAAAACTGAAATTGCCAATCTCTGAATAGCAGCAACCTTGACAAGATCTCATGTCCACGTGATGGAATTTAGTGCCGTGACGCAGATCACGAAACTTAAGAAATACAGATATCAAGAGTAGCTAATAACAACAAGTTTGGAGATTCTGGTAAACATTTGCCAGTACTCATCCCAACACTATGGGAAGGCAATGGTGTTGTACATTCATTGCCTCTCCAATTACCTGAAGAGAGTCGTGGCAAGGTACTGAAGGGATTTGATGTTCTTAGCAAGAACGCATATCGTTCTCAGCAAGCGCGAAAACATTTCCCAACGAGGCATGCCACCATGTTTTTTACATGCGCATGTGACTTTGTCAGCTTTTTCCTGCAGGTGCATGTGCATTGGCACATCAGAACGCATTTTAACAAGTGCTGCAATAAACACACATGCGTTATTTGGGCAACAATGTACTCGCATTTCGCGTGCACTTATGTAGCTGGAGGTGGTGCATGCACGTTAGCCTGCATCACGATCAAGTAGCACAGAAATTATGGAAGCATACAGCAGAAAAAAACACAAACCAAGATGTGCCAGCCAGCTCCATTGTGATCATTGATACCAAAATGACCCCTGCTAGAATGAAGATATTGTGTCAAGGGGTGTTCTTGTTGGTGTGGCTTTTTTCCTTTCCTTGCTTCCTTGCATGCTCATATGTGTTTGGGTAGGAACATGTGCCATGTATTAGAAATGAACACAAAATATTATTGTTTACAAGCAAAATTTCCACTTCCGAGATCAGATCATTAGAATTGGTATCTGTACGAAATGAACAAACTATCACGTGATGTCCTATGCGCAAAAATTTATACAATAAACAACAATAATACCACAACAATAGCGGAATGCGTCAGTACGCTGTGGTAATAGCTGTCTGTAATGAGAAAGCACGATGGCCCGATCCCGAGAGCACCAGCAAATCACTTTCTTGAGGATGCCAACAGTGAAGTCGAGCTTTCTGCTAAAAGACAATGAGATTTGTATCCAAACGATTAGGAGCTATGATACGCCACTGTATTGCGTTGACAACGAGCGGAGATGGCGCTGGACAACCACGTCAAGATGCGCGTTTAGAATAAGGGGGTGTAGCCCATACTTGAATAAATATGCGAAATATTATAACCAAAACTAGATGGTGCGGCTTTACACGAAAATATACAACACATTTCTAAATATACCGTACTCTCAGTCAGGAACATCCATACGCTACATAGGACGTTATCAAACGAGCTGCTGTCTTATAATATGGATGAAAGAATGTTTCTTCTACAAATTACTTTGCAAGCATCATGTTCAGCAGCTCATCTGGCAACCTACGGCATATAAGTACACGACTTTTGTGCTCGAAATGGGTTTTCCGGCCAGTAATGTGGTGCATCTTTCTCTTCAATTGTAGTGCCAATACACTGCGAGTTTGCGCATGTTTGTTCTTTGTTTGAGATTTCATTGTATAATTTCATTGTTTTAAATGTTGCAGTTGAAAACAGAATATTTCTCTCTGCATTACCGAAGACATGTTGAAAAAAAATGTTTATGTATTATTGCAAGCTGTGTTGTAAAGTTCATGGAAATCTCTGTAATCGAATTTTCTGTGTGTCAGTATGTTTTCGAAATTTTACTCAGATTGTCTTGTGACCGATCAATAAAATGTTCACCTTTTAAGAAAAAATGTCTCATTCGAGTCACTTGGCGACTAAACATCAAATCCAATTCATCAAGCATAGGTGCAAAGTTGCTTATGAAGGAATCAAATATCCCCGACATGTAAGTGCTGTGAATCGCCCTGATGTGACCATGGCACTACATAGCGAGTTCTTTACACAAATGGGAGAAGTACCAGCACTGTCTGAAGGAATACAAACACTCTCTTATGAGGAGTACAAGCACTCTATTTGGGGCAGTAGATGCACTCGATTCCGGGGAGTACTAATACTCTTGTGGGGTGGAGCACCGTCACTCTGTTAGGAGGAGCCGAACACTCTGGGGGAGTAGAAGCACTCGGTTTGGGGGAGTACTAACAGCCTTTTCGGGTGGAATATTCGTACGCGGAAGAGTTCTAGCACTCTGTTTGGAGAAAAATAATACTCGTCCGAGGAGTTGCTGTACTCCTCCAAGATGAAGGCGTTTTCTCCAGAAAAGGAAGTGAATACGGGACAAGGAGATACTCCCTCAAAAAGAGTTCTCGGAACTCTTTGTTTTTAGAGTGTGTAGGCATGTAAGGCTAGCCAGAGACGGCTGCTGCCCCCTGAAAATTGATTATGATGCCTTTCCCAAGAGAACGGAATGCACCCGGTAGACCATAGGCGTTGAAAAAGCGATAGGCGTCCTTCTGTATATTCGCAGGTTTAAATAGCTGATCATGTGATATTGCATTCGTCGTTTCCTCGAGCAGAATCTTTTCTGCAGTTCATGGAGCCTGCAAACTCTGCCATGTGAATGCAAGATTGCAAGGTTCAGTCGGAGTTCTTTTTTGATGCGGAGATAGTCACGTGCTTGTCGTTTATCATAGGAAGTGTAAAGTAGGGGAAGAGAACCGAGAATATAGTTGAAGTGTGCACCTATAATAAGATTGATCGTAAATATATCTTGGGCATTTACCAAAGGTAGAGACAGAGTTTGCGTCATTTTTAGTTTGTGGGCTCGTATGTATTCTAGAAATGTATTTTTGCCAGCTGTCCCTTTTGCACGGCGGTGCGTTCGTCTACCCTGAGACTATCCCTTAATGGTTAGGAGGTCCTCCGTAGTTGATGGGTCATAAGGGACTCGAAGCTTTCTCTAACCTCGTCATTCCACCAGGGAAGACGATGTTTTGAAGGCGACCTCCGTTGTCGAGATAGATGTCGACGGTGAATCTATACAAATGCGGTTAAGTATGCCACTGCGCCATCAATATTAGGTGTACGGATATTATGCACGTCAAGTATCTGGGCTCTCGGTATTGTTTTCAGTCGGTAGAATGGAGGCTCTCTTGGGAGAATGTATTAAGCATTGACCCAGTTTGCTAGGCCCTTTAACTGACAAGAAATACAACCTTGAATGGTTTTATTGCTTTAGTTCTTCTTTGCTTAAACAGATACCAAATAAAATAAACGCTTTCTTCTAAAAACTTAGCGAAGACAGTAGGTCAACATTGTTGACCAGGTGGTTACAAGTATATGTATGACCCAAACTAGCCTCTGGCACTTGCTTTGGCAAGGTTAATGTGTGTTCTTGAGATGTACGTTACGAAGTTAAAAAAAAAGAGCTTGCTAAGTTATCGCATTGGCGAGAATATGACCCCCATGTGCATTGAAGAAATAATGACGAAGCCTTCAGGTATCGTGATCAATACATCTGCTCCTGCTCACGCTCCGCATTTTTGAATGCCACTGTTGAGCTGGTATATAAATAAAGTAAATTGAAAGGCGAAGACTAATATTTGGATTGGTCTAGTTTTGCAGTACTTTGTCAGGTCAACAATATTCGTGAGCTGCCAGTTAACGGTTAAAACAATCTGGAAGCGGCCACTTCCCTATGTTTAGCAATAACGCTCCACTCCAGATATGACAGAAGTGCACTTGGCGCTATGATTAGATATATCCAGGAAAATCTTGCGCGCAGCGTTGTGGAACGTTGGTTTCCTTTTTAAGTGGGGAGGCAGCTGAGGAAACAGGAAATTACTTACTGGGAGCCCTCTCGCATTGCAACAAGATCCCCACAGGATTTTCACGAGCGTTGAAATCTGCTGGAACTATACTGTGTTCAGATCTATATTGTGACTCACTTATTAAACAGCGCAACTCGGATTGCAATTACCTCAAGTGAGGCTTGGACTATAATTTCTGGGAGACAACTCCCCTATATATCTACTAATATTGCAACGATATTGCGCGGTATTTACTTTCCAGTCGGTATTTACTTTCCGGCGCAGTAGAAAGTTTATAAGTGTAGATTTAGGTGTGTTTCTTGAAGCCACAGCTCCTTTGAAATAAACTTGTGTAGCTTTAGAGTCTTTAGGTTGCGGAGCATACCGCTGCCGTTTCACTGTAATATTATAGTACCCATGTTAACAAAGAAGTTTCTGCTGTGTGTCTAAGAGGAGGAAGAAGATTCCTTGGCTTGCGGGCTCTTTCTTGAACCATAATGCGGGGTTTGCCTTTCTAGCCACGGCCGTGGCCTCGCGGCAATCCTTTGGCCCTGGCAGCGTCGTCTGGCGTGGAGTAATGTTAATTGTCGCTTGCGAGGCTCTGGATGTCTGCTGTCTGAGCGGTGCTTTTAGATGCGAAGCAGCTTATGGCGGGGCTATGTCACTCCCTCCCATCCCTCCTCCCTCCCACCGCCGTGTCAAACCCATACTGCGCAAGCGCATCATCCCCCCTCCTCTCTCTCTTTGTTCATCTCCTCTCGGCATTCCTCCTCTCCTTCCGACGCTCCTCTCTCTCGGGACTGCCAACGAATGGCAAACTGCGGCTTCGCGCGCGATAATGCGAAGCAGCTTAGGTAGAGGCGCGACAGTGTGAGTGCGCGTGCGGGTGCGCGGGTGTGAGTGTCAGTGGAGGTGTGAGTGAGCGTGCGAGAGTACCAGTGAGTGTGAGTGGAGGTGAATGCGAGTGAGTGTGAGCGGAGGTGAATGCGAGTGATAGTGAGTGCCTGTGAGCGTGAGTGGAAGTGATTTTGAACGTGGCGAGTGCTTTTGAGTGAGTGGAGGTGATGTGAACGTGAGTGAGTGCCTGTGAGTGGCAGTGCAGGTGAGTTGTGTGAATGTGAGTGAGTCTGAGTGGAGGTGAGTGTGAACGTGTGTGAGTGGAGGTAAGTGTGAACGTTCGAAAGCAGACATGCAGGCGCCGACGAGCGGCGAGACATGACCGTTGGAATTGACGCGAGATGTGTTGTGTGTGTGTGTGGTGCGTGCGTATGTGCACCAGCTGTGCCTACTCTCCCTTCGGACGCTCACCCCTTCTTCCGTCTGCCGACGCGACAAGTTGGCCCTACGGCTTGCAGGTGTGGGCATGAGACAGTTCTGCCCATTTATGATCCGATCTTGCGCGTGCGTTCCCGATTATACCAGATCATGTCTCGTGTTCATGACGCCGTGTGGATCTCCGCATGGCTCCCATTGGTAGGGTTAATGCAGGCGCTCTTGTCGAGCTAGCGCCAAAGCGCCCTTCAGTTACGACCCTTATTGACGGGCGATACGTTAACAAGTGGAGACGCACATGGTTGGTTGTTTACGTCGTCATGGCAGCATGGACAGCAGCCGCGCGGCACCTCCTCTTAAGAGCAGCTTTCTTTACAGCGTAAGCTTTTAAGGGCTCATTCCATAGCCGTTTCGTCCGCGATGGTGTCCGCCGCCGCCTCCGAGCCTCCACCAGTATGGTGGCGCCATCTTGGTAGGCGCCTGCAAACGCAGCGTGCGCAGACGACCGAGATGCGATTCCGACCCTCGTTCGCAATAAAAACAGCGTGATTCCCAGCCTCCCGCCGTATGGTGGCGCCGTCGAGTTAAGGGCTTGCAAACTCAGCGTGCGCAGGCGCAGCCGACGAGATGCGATTCAGACGAGGCGCGCAATCAACGCGATTCCGATGTGAGATGTGCGCCACGTATTCTGGATACTCTTTGGTACACGTTGTGGCGTCACCTCGCAAGGTGCGAACCGCTGCTGAAGAAGCGAATCGTGGAGCTACGTGCGCGGCTACAACAAAGCATCATCGGCTCAGCAGACTGCTGTGCAGAGAGCATTACAAGCCGCAACTCGCCATCGACGCCGGGCGTACAGTTGAGATCGTTCTAGTCAAATGAAGCGGAGACTTTGTCACGAAGAACCTGGTGTGCGTGGTGCCGAAATTAGAGCTACTCTTAAGCCGCTCCACCAGCTTACGCTTTGACTGTGCTGCGTCTGCGGCGCAGGCCTGTGATGTTTTTTTTCTTTTTGTACCGAAAGCTACGCTGGCCGCATTCTCACCGTTTCGCTGTGGCCGATGACAGCATCGCGAGACTGAGCCATTGCCTAGCAACCGCCGCAGCTGCTAGCGTTTCTTTCTCTAAGGTCCGACCGACCCGTGGCATTTTAACCGGCGTCGGACCACGCCGCAAGCGGCGTCTGACACACCTTTCGCCGGCGAACTGCTTCACTGGAGAGGGTCCGGAATGCCAAGCACGCGAATCTAGCATAGGAGACTAAGGAAGAGCTCGCCGTTCGGCTCGCAAAATGCGTAGACTTGTCGGCTTATAATTATACCGGGCTTGTAGCGATGAGTGTTATACCTAGTATAATACTACAGCTAAATCAAAGGCTAACTAAGTGAACTAAGATTTAACCAGGCTTAATCAGCTTTCGCTTTGCATACCCAGGTTAGCTGAGCTAAGCCGCATTTTTAGTTTTTATTACTACGACGACTTGTCCTTTTGGCTACCTGCTTTCCCTCGCCCCCCCCCCCCCCATGTCGCGCACAGGAGTTTTTGTTGCTTTTTTTCTTTTGCCTGTGCCCGGCGCGCATTTTTTTTCTAGTTTGGTGTGCGCGTGCGCTACGGCCGCACGATAGCGTTTTTTTTTTCATTCCAATGCACAAAGAACGCCACTGCGTGCAACCCGCGTGTACACAAGTACGAGTAATGAGAATGGGGGCTTAAGCACAGAGACGCATTAGCATTGTTTTTTCCAACTAGTTCCGTGAAGACAGAACCCTGAGGGATACAGAGAGATAGCGCACTGCGCTGTAGATAATACTCTGCTTCTATTTTGTAGTTGCTGTAAAGCACTACGTTGCTCTATAGCTCGATCGATGTTCGCTCGTCCGTAGCGATGAGCCAGCTTGTGCTTCGTCATCTCGTCGGCATACCCTTCCCTCCTGGATGATCAATGACGGGCAAGCTCCGAGCGAACGCTGTTGAAGTTACCAGCCGCTCGAAGTTATGTTTAAAGATATAACGTTAGTAAGGAAGGACTAAGTTCATTCGGTTCTCTAAGTCTTTTAAGGAAATATGAATATTTAAAGCAATTGTAAGAGAAGCTTCTGTATACCAGCAGATTTGTACCTGGGGGAGCAATACAAAGGCGTCTCTCAGAAGAAGTCTCTTTAGTGTTCAACGTGTACGTTCGTTTCCACTTGAGGTTATCTTGTGAACATCAGCTTCCCATCCTAGAGCGCGTGTTTATGTAACACTAAAATGCATTAGTGAGAGGTATGTCATTAATAGTAAGTGAAATCAGACATCTGTTTCTTTCTGCTTACAGTACATTACAGATTTTGGGCATTTAGAGCCATCTGCAACTCCTGACACCAATAAAAGGCAGAATTTTGTATATGGTTATCATCACTTCAATTAATTTCGCGGTACGAAATCAAAACCTGCGATTCGATGGATGTTAACACGTAATCTGGAAGGCAAATCGTTTATGTATATTAATATAAACTGCGCCCGAAACACTGCATTGGCATACCCCCGATGTAACAGGTGCTAACTTGGAACCTTCGTTATGAACATACACGAACTGTGGCGGCATATGTCGGCACATTCACTGATGAGGGCACTCCCACTCATTGCTCACTTCAGAGGCGCGAGTGAATACCAGCGAGTGTAAGTGAGATGATTGCGAGTGAGTGCCAGTGAGCGTGAGTATGAGTGAGAGCCAGTGAGTGTGAGTGCATATTTTGCTGCGCATGCAAGAGAAGCCGCGAGCATGCACAAACGATCATCGCGGCGTCGAAGCAACCAGAAAGGGCGCGAACGCGGTCGCGAACGCTACAGTTATCTCGACAGTACGACGTCACTCTTTGAATGTGTAGCAACATGCGCTTTCCCTGTGGCACACCAGGCGTACACCGCCGATTTCAATGTATAGCTCCGTTTGCAAGTTGACATCGGCGCCTATCACGCTCGCCACGCCGCCGAGCCCACTACCTTATATCTAGTACACCATACCGCGTGGGTCTACTTGATCTTAGCCAGAATGCCGAGAAGCGATTGGCACGTAAAACCCCAGAAAGAAGAAGGGTCTACATTCGTGGATGCTGAGCGGTTCCTGCTGCTGTTCTTGTTTGCAAGCGGAGACACCAACAAGCGCGCAAAGCTCGGCGCCGAAGAGTAGGTGGGCATAACATGTGCAGGAATCGCAAGTTCGACCTTTGGTGTTGTCCATGTCTCAAATTTTGACACCAACGAAACGCACAGCTGAGTTTCGACGAGCCCACATGGAACGCATGTAAACAAACTAGTAGCCGCATGTGGTGGCCCGCTTCAGCTTTGTAATACGGCTTCTTAGTTTTGATTGGTCTAATTGAAGGGGCGGGGCTCCGTCACCCTGCTCACAACGGAAACGTAGAGCAATGCTCTGCGTCGCCGGCGACTCGTTTTGTCGGCGAAGCTCCTTAGGGTCGAGCCTTGTCCCTTGTTGCACCGTCGTAGCCGCGCTAGTACTCGCCGCTCCCGCTAGAGGCGCAGCTCTGTTCTCTTTCTCTTTCGTTCCTGACGCACGCTCTCTCTCTCTCTGTCTCCTCCGTAGCTAGAGCGATGCAGTGCACAAGGGCTATATAAGCGCTGTATATACTGTACACAGGTACAGTATACATATGTATAAGTATAAGTAACTGGATGTTTCAACGGGCCAAGCGTATTTAGAAAATTCAGAAGCACAACTTCGCGGTTGTCTTAGTTTATTTACCCAACAGTTGTGGTCGGTGGACCGACCGAAACCGAAAAAAGGTCAGTTCACCGACCGAAACTGTTGGTTAAATAAACCAAAGAGGACCGCGAAGTTGTGCTTCTGATTTTCTCAAGTATTATATATATCTATAATATATATATATATATATATATATACGTAGAGTATATGTATGCCAAGCTTCCGGCTTTCGGAGAAGGCTTCCGGCGTTTTGCCCGAGTGATGATCCCCCGGCCGGTGCTTCGCCACCTCATCATCATTCACTTCTGGGTATGCGTTGGTTTTTTTTTTTTCTACGGGAAAACGACTCGCAAACCCTCTCGCCTGACGAAAAACGGTGCCGTGACTGTGACGCGACGGAGTGCTTGACGGCTGTGTGAATGAGACCTTAGATCCAACATACAGAATTGATATATGTTGCGATTGCTGAGTTACGTAGTTGTAAATGTGATAGTTTCGTTCTCTGAAAATGTGGCATTTTTAACAATTTTTATTAAAAAATCAAACACCTAAATAAAAATTTCGTTACCAACATTCACAAGACTAACATTTTAAGTGCAACAAACCTACCCTAAGTGCAACAAACTTAATCAAAATTGCTGCAGTGGATGCCGAGAAAAACTATTTCTCCTTTCCCATTTTTTACATTGGAGCCCTAGAGCTAAAGCTTCCTTTTGTCGTTTTCTGGGAAGAGAAATCAGCCCGCATTTCTGTCTAACGTAGAATGCTAGTCTTCTTTATGTATGAAATCCCAGCCACGGCGGCCGCATTTAGATGGGGGTGAAATGCAAAACACTAGTTTACTTTGATTTAGTGGACGTTAACGAACCCAAGGTGGTACATATTTCTGGAGTCCCCCACTACGGCGTGTCTCATAATGACATCGTGGTTTGGCACGTAAAGCCCTATAATTTATTGCAATTTTGATTTTAGTCGTCTTTCTATATATTCGGTTATATATTAGCATTGGTTTAAAATTTGTTCGTTAACAACCAATCACGCTAAAGGTTCTTTCAATGTAATCAATTCAGTAGTGAGCACAAGAAAATAATCCGGATATTCATGAGCACTTTCAGTGCCTGTAGCTGGGATGGTTCCTTTCGATGTAGAAATTACAAAGAAAACAGGCCTAAGTCTCATAACTTTGCGAGAAATGGAGGAAAGTATGTCATTTACGTGCCAAAATAATCATCTGAATATGATGCACATCTCATTGGGGTAACTAATTTTGACCCCAAGGCGCTCTGTAACGTGCGCCTAAGTTTGGGTAAATCAGCTTTTTTTTCTTTTTTACTTTTTTGCCCTTTGGCACTTCGCCAGCATTGAAACGTGGCAGCCATGGCCGGATTGAAACTGCGACCTCGAGCTCAGATGCACAAAGCCATTGGAACTACTCTAACGCGACGGATCTTCGAGAAATTAGTTTAATCGCACCATATCACGCTAATGGATGCCTCGATCACTCGTTTATCACAATTATAGTTGGCTAGAGCTCCACTTGCGTCGTTAAGTGCCGAAAATTTCCAGCGACTCTGCCGTTGCACGAAATGGTACCTACATATGGTACTCCTTTCCTGTTAGCATGTCTGGTTGCATTTTATTGGCGTAATTTTATCTTATAAAGTTACAGACCCATAGCAATCTCTTAAATGTGTGAAAGTCTCTGCTGAGCTTAAACAGAACAAGCGATTGCTCACATGTTCTTACCATTTCCGTCATCCCGCAGTCGGACAGGGCATCTCAGGTGCTGCGTGTTGATCACAACCGCCGTTACGCTTGCGTCGAGAACAACGTGGTCGCCTTTGCTAACGTCAACGAATATGACGGCCTCTTGTGGTTGGCTGATCACCGGCTCCGACATTTGGCAGAAGCAACAATCGGCTCGTTGTTCAGGTCTCTAGCATGATATATGACAAGTATGTTTATCATGACCCTTTCACTGGCTGTGTCTCCAGTTGAAGCCTCCAAGTGCCGGCTTGAAAAGTAGATGAATGGATTAATCATCAATCAATCAGTCAGTCAAAGCGGTGGAAAGCAAGATTACTGTCACGCGTTACTCGAAAACTCAATCATAGAGGCGTTATTAGTCTTTTTTTGTCGGCGAAACATACATTGGTCACATCGATGAAACGTGCGTCAATCAATCAGCGAGTAAAGTGTTACTATATACATTTGTGAGGGCATTTAAAAGTATATAGCTGAATCAACACGGAATGCATTGCAAAAAAAGTCACGATAAGTAGATAAGGCTATATGTGTCATCACAAAGCCGTGCTTTCTGAACGTCTTCGCGATGATGGCGCGGTCACACAATGAGCCATGTAGAGCCCTTGGAATAATAAAACTCTTCAATTCCGCTAACAATCAGACAGTTGCACCCGGAACTATATTTTGCAGCGCAAGAGTATTGCCTGTGTACACCTCGCATTTACGGCAACGTTGCAAGTTACTTGTAAGATATAGCGTGGACCTTTTCGTCACGAAAAGAGAAAAGGGTGCACGGCGAGCCTTTTTTCCTCTCTCACTTGTCCTATCCGGCGGGTCGCAGCTTCAATGTGTTTCCGAGGAGTGTTGCGAATCGCTTGGGAATGTTTTTTCGCGTGCTTCGCGAGGCTTCCGTGGTGTTAGTTCATAAGAAGTCATCAAATAACCACTATGTAGCATTTCGGTGCTGCTGTAGCTACAGTGTGCGGAAATTTCTCTTGACTGCGGAAAAGTGTGACGGGCATAGCAGCCACAGTTTGTGTGTCTTGTGTGTGTGTGTGTGTGTGTGTGTGTGTGTGTGTGGTGTGTGTGTGTGTGCGTGTGTGCGTGTGTGTGTGTGTGTGTGTTGCGAACCATTTTTGCTGTATCGGTTTTCACTCGGCGAAAGCAGTCAGTGTCTTAGTACTTGCCAGGCTCAAGTGGCACTAAAGCATGCGAGTGCTCATGTAAGGCCCACCCTATGCAAACCAAAAAATCTGAGCCCTGTCCTTCTAAAATATTTGCGTTAGGCACCGGCATTGTTATCACACATTTCAATTCTACAATATTTGAAATGGCAATACTATGTTTACATTAACCTCCTGTATAAGCCCGATGGCCGTGCCTAACACAGCCGTCACAGCGGTTGGTAAACTAGCATGATGGTTATAAGCTTTGCGCTTCGGCATTGCCTTTTTCGCCCTTTAAGACATCACATCCAAAGGGGATCGCATGAAAACAATCCGATGGCTATTTGTGAGGACGCAATTCCCGTAAAATGGTTCAGTGGGTCTTGGAGAACGGGACGAACAATACTGAGAAGACGCTGAGAAAAGAAAATCAATTTCACCCTGGTTTGCGAAAAAAGGAAAAGGAAGAAAACGCATTGGGGGCTAGAGGTATACAGCTTCTCTGTGAAACACTCGCTAACGCCCCAATAAGGCCTCGCCTTATAGGACAAACAGATCTATAAGACTGCCGAGGCTGGAGACGCTCGCGCAGTCTCCAGCCGGTTGCTCCACTAGTCGACTAGTGGGATTCACACTGCACGGTATGCTTTATTAGGGTGAAAGCCTGAAATGGCTCTGCATCATCATCACGAGCTTATTTTTAGGTCCGCTGCAGGACGAATGCCTCTCTCTGCGATCTCCAATTACCCATGTCTTGCGCTGGCCGCTTCCAATTTCCACCTGCAAATTTCCTCTTTCATCAACCCTCTTAGTTTTCTGCCATCGTCGACTGGCTTCCCTTCTCTTGGCACCCATTCTGTAACTTAATGGTCCACAAGGCATGCCCAGCTTCATTTATTTCCCTAAATGAGAACTAGAATATCCGCTATGCCCGTTTACTCTCTGATCCACACCGCTCTCTTCCTGTATCTCCACGTTACGCCTAACATTTTTCGTTCCATCGCTCTTGGTGCGGTCCCTAACTTGTCTCCAGCTTCTTTGTTAACCTCCAATTTCTGCCGCATATATGAACACCGGTAGAATGCAATGATCGCACACTCTTCCTTTCAACGACAGTGGTTAGCTCCGAGTCAGGATTTGGCAGTATGCACGGCAAGCCATTTTATTCTGTAAATTTTATTCATTAGATGGCTCATGGGTCGAAAAATCCGACATCCGGCGGTATGGCACCAAAAATCATGTGGCCACCATGTTTGGTACCACCATGGTGACACCAGTAAACCTCGTGGGCTCGTGTGCTTTAATTAACCTTACTGTAATGAAAATAAATCGCTTCAACCCACGATCTGTGGTGGTAGTCCAGCCAATGACTATTGGCTCAAACCCGCAACCATTGCTGTTACTTAAGGCGAAGACAACTAAGGCGCAGCTAATTAACATAGAGTTAAAGGAACTCGGACCCACGACCTGTGGTAGGAGTCGAACCCACGACATTTGAGGCTAATTAGGGCAAAGTGATTTCAGACACACTTGATAGATATAGTTAAGACCCTGGAGCCCCCGACCTCCAGTGGGAGTCGAACCCATGACCATTGGTGTTATTTAAGACGAACTTAAGAAGATAGAATTAATAAAGGCACTCGGACCCACTTTCTTTGGTGGGGTTCGAACCCACGGCCTTTAGTGCTAATTAAGGTGAAGTTACTTAAATAGAAGTTAAGTAGCATAGAGTTAAAAAGGCACTCGGACCCACACCCTTTGGTGGGAGTCGAACCCACGATATTTCGTGCTAATTAAGGCAAAGTTAACTGAGGCACAGTCGTAAAGTTAGAGCAATTTGAGGCATTCTGACCCACGACCTTTGTAGGAGTTGAACGCATGACCATTGATGGGAGTCCGTTGGCGTTAACATTGACGTTACATAAGGCGAAGTTATTCAAAATAGAGTGCATACATGCACTCGGACCAACGACGTTTGCTGATGATTAAGGCAAAGTTAATTCAGACGCATTTGATTAAGATTTAATTAAGGTACTCAGACCCACGACCTTTGGCGCGAGTGATACACATGGCCATTGGTGGGAATCGAACCCTCGACCTTTGGTAGAGTCGCTCCTACGACCTTGGGTGGTAATTTAGGCGATGATAATTAAGGCACAGCAAATTAAGGTAGAGTTAATTAGGACAATCTAACTAAGACCTTTGTGATAGTCTGACCCATGGCCAATTGGAGCTTCCTTTAAGCAGTCATTCAAAGTATTGGGATGGCTAAGAGGGTAGGTAACATTGTGTTTACAAAATAAAACACAGGAAAGCGACATCAAGATGATATTAACCACAACCGCGAACGCGCGCCTTCAGATCGTAGTATTCGCTGTCTTCCTGAGCACCTTCTTCAGAATGCGGGAATGTAAAGTTACAATACGTGCGACCGTGTAAGGACACTCGAACACTAGGCAGGGCACTAAATGTATATTTAGATGCGTTTATTTTATACTTGTTCAGTTCTCTGAATTTCACTGCGCCAATGTTATTGCCATGATTGGCAGGTTGTGAGGTGTGGCTGGTCAGAAAGTAATGCAATCGAACAAAAGTGACCATCATATTCAATTCTGCTTCATAAAGTCTTACCATTGCAGGGCTTGGTATGGCAACTGTCTTTAGGCGTCCGCTATTAACTTCTCGGCAGTTCTGACATCTCTGCCCAGCGGGGTCCACTAACAAGGTATCGAATGAGAAGCTGTCTGCAGAAACATAGCTCACGGCTACGATTGTGTTGTTGCCAAGATCACCATCAAGAAAGAACATTTCTTGCAGATTTCCGGTGAAGTTCTTAGTTTTGAACATGACCTGCAATACGAAGAGACTTCACGGTGATTTACAAGACAGTAGAATACAAAAACATCTTTAAAAATCTAATCGTACTACTCATACACTCTTAACGGGAGATGTGGGTCCTAAATAAAAATATTATTATTCGATTTATGGTGTCTTTATAAGAACAGCTTGTTCCCTTTTCTTTTTTTTTTCTGCAGTTGCGTGTTTTCACTGTACGGTGCAATTTAGTTGCCAGAAGAAAGAATGATTGATTGATGGTTACTTATTTGGTTAATTGAATGAATAAACCAATTAATGAACTGAATGACTGACTGACTGACTTGAGTTCGAATGCGCCCATGTAACATATTGTACGCATTTAGACGAGCGCACAACCCTTGATGCGCAGCTTGTAGACATTTCAGTGAAATGTAAGGTTATGTGCGGATTTCGAATATTGTGTTTGTTTACATCTTATCCTTTTATTTCATGCTAGTTTCCGTTAAATATTTTCCGCAAATGTCTGGGTAATATCTGTTCTTTAGATTTCCCTCAATAAGTCATCAATAAATTTTGTATTCAAGGAATGCCGTCAGAGCAACCTTATCCCACTACCTTCCCTAGAACACGAATTATATGTGTTGAAGTTGAGAATAGGAATTGTAGTGCTTAAATTTGAACTTTAGCAACTCTTCTATGGAACAGTAATAAAGTTCGTGCAACAGCATTCCTTAAATCATACAGAAGCCATTGATACCTTTGGGGCTTTGCAAAATTGCAGGAACTAAGATTTTGTGAATGTGTGCAAGAATTAATTACAGAAAGCTCAAAGAATTGGGAAGTAGAGAAGATAAATAAAAACGAACTGTATATTCGAAATCAGCACATAACATTACATATACGTGAAAGATAGCAGCAGAACTTCTCGAATAGTTATTTTCCCCAAATTGCCACTTCTCCCGTTAGAGTAAGGTTAGACCCAGAGCTCCTACCTGAACACGTGGGTGCGGACAAACAGCTTTCCTCAGAAACCACTGCATCAATTTTGATTAACTTTGTTGCAGCAAAACAAGAAAATTTACAATTTAGCTTCCCTGAAAAGCAGACTTTTATTTGGCCGTAAATGTTTTTTCGGACACCACCAAAATTTGAGAAGCAAAAGTTTCACGTTAAAACTCTCCTACTCAGGGGTAAAAATCAATATAGAATTCAGTAAACAACATGCTATAATACCTGAAAAACAGACAGAATAAATGTTTTACAGGCCGATCTGAATTGTACTGTCAATTGGTGGGTAGAACATTTACAAAACGTTCATTGGCATTGTAACTATTTCATGTAAACTTCAAACAAACATACAATTGTGTACTGGCTATGAAACGATGCTGCTTACAGAACTGCAGATCTGTTTTTCGTGTAGAGTTAAAAAAATTAAGTTGAACATGCTCCTACTTTTGTGACACCGCCCCCTTTCTGGCAATATGAAAACATGTCGAGGCAAGAAATCAATTCGTGTATAATAACTATAATTTCAGTTTCACCCTTAAACATAATAAATATTATCAAAATGGTCAAACAGATGGCTCACAAATCCATTTCTGCGTTTTACATGTATTTCGACAAAGAAATAAAAGTTCGTTTTCAGCTAAACCTTCTTGCTGATTATCCGAAGCTCCGCAACGCGCTTCTTATTCGTGAAAATAAATAGGCTGGCATGTATGTGCAGAAACTTTGGCTGGGTGCACTAACACTCTTCCCTGTTATGTAGAAACCGCATACTCACGTAGATGGGTTTGAGAGCGTCGTCCAGGTTGAGGGAATCCGCAAACGCCATCTGCATGCGGATGCTAGAGTCAAATCCGGCGTCATTGAAGCACTCGGTGCTAGCAGACGGGAAGCTGTCCGACACGTTCTCGAGCTTTGTCTCCTCACGATGAGACATTTCATCGGCTTTAACTGCTGCAACTTGTGGGGTAAATTCACGGTGATTGGGCCTCGTGGTACCCTCGCCGTCGACCATTGTTTCACTGGCGTTACCTTTTGTAGTTTCATTGGGCCCGATGAGCTCCTGAAAGTGATAGATACCACCAGAAGGCCCTTGATTACTGAGATCTTACGTATGCTACATATTGCATGCGTAGGTTGGTGGTGAACAAGTTAATTGACACATCTGCTCTTCCGTTTAAATAGAAGTCGAAAAAAATTCTGCAGCAGAAGATAGCAACGAGACATCAGCTACAAATTGACGTCCCATCATCCAATACCTTTCACCAGCAATAAAGCAATTACTTGAACATAAAATACTAATATTGCAAACTTTATTCAGCTAAACGTTTTGTGATGACGAAAACCCGGTTTCACAAATTATTCATGTGCAAACGGTGAATAACTTCTACCCATACACTATTGATTGATAATTTCTTATACATACATTGAAGGGCATGAACAAGGGAGTTCTAGAGAACAGAAAAAAAAGTTTGCATCAAACAAAAATGAAATGGAACAGTGGTTACAACTCGTACTGGGAAAAACATTATACAATGTTATCAAAGTACTGAAAGTTGGGCGAGTTGGTACCTATTCATCTTGAAACTGCAGCGCGCACACAAGAACGAGGACAATAAGGCGAAAGTTTGACAGCGCCTGTCTGTCACCTTCGCCTTATTGTCCTCGTTTCTTGTGTGCGCACTGCAGTTTCAAATGTTATCAAAGAGCCTATTCAGGTTATCAGGAAAAAAGTTTCGTGTTTTGACATGCATGCGATGTGGTCCGGATGATTGTTCCAAGGTGCAATAGATCAAGGTAGTGGTGCTGAGGTAAATGTTTGAGTTTGACGAAGAATGTGAATGAAACTGAGCGTGTTGTGAAGGCATCATGGCGTTCACAATGGTCCATGTATCGACAGAGGTTGAGATTTATTGATATATATATATATATATATATATATATATATTATTATACAGTGCCACTGGGATGAGAGTAGCCAAAAGGGTTGGGGAAATTATATATACAAGATATAGACAGAGAGGCGGCTGCAGGCAATATGGCCGAACAACAACACGAGCGCTACTCTGCTCGTCGTCTTCACCGTCTTTCTGGCGCATTCTTCCATGCTCGGCAGGATGTGTGCTTCAGTGTGCGGGAATAGCGCGGAACAATATATATATATATATATATATATATATATAGTTCGCGACAGCGTCCCCATGACACAGGGACCAGAGCGGCTGAGCAAGGTGCGATGTCGATGTCCGTGGCAGCAACAACTTTAGTAGAATGGTGGTCGTCAGGCTCAAAGCACGGCACTGATAACGTAAGTTCGGCACGAGCGCAGTCAACAACAGCTTGGTTCAGAGATAGGAAGTTCCATCCAAGAATGACGTCGTGCGAGGAACGGGATAGAACGACAAATTCGACAACATACAAAACGCCTTGAATGACGACCCGAGCTGTGCATGATGCTGAAGGCTGAATGCAATGCAATGTTGCCGTACGCAGCGATAGATAAGCAAGTGGGGTGGTCACTTTGTTCAAATGGCGGCAAAACTTTTGACTAATAACAGAAACGGCGGCTCCGGTGTCAATAAGTGCGTGTACGGTGACGCCATCGACGGACAGTTCAATTTCGTTCGCAGGAGAAAAATGAGGCCTTGAAATGTTCGACGTAAACGCAGTTCTTGCCTCGGGAACTGCGACTGTTAGTTTTCCTCGCGGGCAGGACTGAGTCGATGAACCATGGGGGAAAGGGATCGACGACGTGGGGAGGGCGACCGGCGTGAATCAAAGGGGCGGCGACTAGAAGACGAGTCCGGAGGAAGATTAGACACATCATGACGCGGAAGTCGAGCAGGCATGTAGCCGGAGGCGCTCCCACTGTCAGGGAAACGGTAGTTGCGACGGCAGCAGAATCGTGCTACGTGGCCCGGGAAACCACAGGAATAGCATATTGGCCGGTTATCAGGTGTGCGCCATGGGTTGACGACAGGGGCTCCAGCGGCCGAGTAAGGAACGGGAACCGGGCGTGAAGGTGGTGGCGGCACATGGAAAGTTCCGGTGGTCCGGTAGGCGTCAGGAGCCGGAGGAGCATAAGGCCGGGCGACAACGTTAGCGTACGTCAGTGGTCCAACAACGGGCTGCGATGAGGGGCAGCTGGTCGCGCCTCAGCAACTTGCGTTTGAAGCACCTGACGAAGCGAAGGAGCCAAGGAATTCACCGGCTCAGGAGGGCTAGTCGCCAGAGACAGTTGCCGCGCGACTTCCTGGCGGATGAACTGCTGGATTTGCGGCATTAAAGCAGAAATGTCGGCAGCGTCGCGGCTAAAATCCAAGGGAGCGAGATCCGCGGTATCCTGCTGAGCAGCACAACGTGTTGTGGCACGCTGCTTGCGCAGCTCGTCGTACTCCTAACAGAGCTGAATTACCTCGGCAACGGTCTGGGGACTCTTGGCGACGAGCATCTGGAAGGCGTGGTCATCGACGCCTTTCATGACGTGCTTGATCTTGTCAGCTTCGTCCATGGATGAGTTGACGCGCCGGCAGAGCGAGAGCACGTCTTCAATGTAGCTGGTAAAGCTCTCGTCGGTACGTTGAACGCGACCACGCAATCGCTGCTCAGCACGAAGGCGGCGAACGGCGGGACGGCCGAAAACCTCAGTCAAAGTGCTTGCAAAAGCGGACCAGGTGGTAAAACTGGTTTCATGATTTCTGAACCAGAGGTTTGCCACGCCCGTCAAATAAAAGCCTACATTAGTAAGCTTGTCGCGGTCGGCCCCACTTATTATATGCGCTTACACGGGCGTATTCGGCGAGCCAGTCCTCGACGTCGAGGTCCTCTGCTCCGCTAAAGATAGCAGGATCGCGCTGCCGGACGACGCCAGGGCAGACAATGGTCGGGGGTACGGGAGCAGCAGCCTGGGACGGTCCGGGATCATTCATCGCAGGAGCTCTTGGTAGCGTCCGACTGCGGAGTTCCAGGATGTGGAAGAGAAACCCAGCGCCTCCACCAGATGCAATGGGGATGTTTTCCTAACAACACTCGATCTGGCGTTAGAACGGCAGTCTGAAACAAGTCAAAAGGGAGCTATGGCGAAGCGGGCGAGCAAGCGTTGCTTGTCTTCTTCTTCCTTCACCAGCACCATGGCCCAGTCCCTTAAGTACAATATATATATATATATTGTGAGCGCTAACTGTGCAGTTCATCATCGTCTTCATGTGTATATACCCATCCTCATATTCATCATCATTTTGTCGCGTTGGTGTTCGTGGGCTGTCTCGCGCTGTGTGTCAATATAAGTGCTCTGCCTTCGTCCCAGGCGTCGTGTCACAAGTGGTGGAGCGTGCGTTGATATCCCCGTCCTCTTACTCTACCGGTCACCCCTGGAGCTCCGCTCTGGTCGACGGTTGTGCTCGCCAACACCAGTCATGGCACAAACCACCGCATCCACTGCTACTACCACCTCAGCTCCGCCTGCTGGGCTTATTTGGTCCGTCACCGCACCGCAACGCAACCCTCAGGCTTTTTCTGGCCTTCCCGGCGAAGACGTGGAAGACTGGCTTGACCAGTACGACAGGGTGAGCGCTTGCAACCATTGGGACGAGTCAAACAAGCTCCGCAACGTTGCCTTCTACCTCAGGCAGGTCGCGCAAACTTAGTTTTTCAACCATGAGCGCGACTTCCCTGATGGGCCAGCATTTACTGCGCAGCTGCGACAGATATTTGGCACATCTGCTGGGCGCTCCGAAGTAGCGAAAAAGAAGTTCGCTACCCGCATCCAGGGAGCCGAGGAGTCCTACACCTCTTACATTGAAGACGTTCTGGCTGTCTGCCGCCGCGCTCAGAGTGACATGCCCGAAGTGGAACGTATCCGCCATATCCTGAAGGGCATCAAATCCGTTGCCTTTACCGCTCTTGTGGTCCAGAGCCCCACTTCGGTTACTGAGATCATCACGACATGCCAACGCCTTGCCACGATCTGCGCCTTTCGTCTTCCACGCGCCTCTTGCGACGCTCACCTTACCGAGAACGACCAGTTGCGAGCGCTCATCCGCATCATTGTGCGAGAGGAGATTCACGGCCATGGCCCAGCCAACACCGCCATTGCCTCTCTTTGCGGCCCTCCGCCCAATTTGCGCGAGATCATCAAAGAAGAACTGGCATCCATGCCAAGTGTCACACATGCCCGGTCCCCTGCGCCTGTTTGTGCACCTACTTACGCCGAGATTGCTTCGCGGCCTGCGGTCCCAGTTCCATCTGCACCTGCCACCGTTGTCTGCAACCACCTGGCCTCGATGGCAGCGAAGGCCCCCATGCAACCATACGACTTTACCTGGCGCCCTTCCCGCCCAGTATGTTTCTACTGTGGCATACGTGGTCACATCTCTCGTTTCTGCCGCCGGCGCCAGCATGATGAACGATCTGGCTATTCCGCCTATGGGAGAGACTATGTGCCCAGATCGGACGCTTACGTTCCAATACCCTATATATCCTCGTCACGTCTCGCCCTCACCTCCGTTGTCCCAAAACATGTCCTGGTCTTCTCGCTCACCCCGTCGTCGTTCCCCGTCTCCGTTCCGCCGTACTTCATCGCCCCTGCGTTCTGCCTCCACTTCTTTCGACAACCATCCGGAAAACTGGACGCTGCAGTTTTTGGAGGAGAAACTGCTTGTTTGCGACCTGTCCCAATTCGTCCTGTTCGCCCTGCTAATTTACTCGCTGTTTGTGTGGAAGGTGTTTCTGTCGACGCTCTTATTGACACTGGCGCCGTCATTTCTGTTATTCATCGCGCATTATGCTACCGTCTACGAAAAGTGCAAACTCCCTATGTTGGTCCGGTCTTATGTGGCGCCAATGACAGTCTGATTTGCCCTATCGGACAGTGTACTGCTCGTGTCCTCATCGACGGAATTCGCCATCATATACAGTTTGCTTTGCTTCCGTCGTGCGCTCATCCGATCATCTTAGGCTGGGATTTCCTGTCAGCTGCATCTGCTGTCATTTCGTGCGGAAACAACTTATACATATTACGGACACCGAGCTCCGTGACGCTGCCGCGTCCTCGCCGCCCCACCTTGTCACAGCGGCAGATTTTGTTCTTCCACCCGGCCAAGCCCGTATTCTCACCATTAGATCTAGTGACAATATCGACGGCGACGCAGTGGTTTCCCCTTCTCAGCACTGCATTTTTCGGGGAATCGCCATCGCTTCTTGTCTAGTGCGTTTCTCACGCGGCTGCGCCAGTTTGTCCGCCTACAACACGACGTCAGAGCCACTTCTGCTGCCGGAGGGGTCTACTGTTGCCATGCTTATCGACGCAGCACCAGTATGTGTCGTCACTGCTTCGCCTGTTTCCTCCTTCGCCGAGTGTACGCCCATGGACTGTTCACCCAGTGCTCTCAGGGCCACTGTGAGTTCAGGTTTGAGCCCAACTCAGACTGAAGCCTTGCTGACCATCTTCAGGAAACACCAACCTTGCTTTGACGTGTGTTCGGATGGATTGGGTAAAACAACCGTGGCCGCTCATCACATCGAAACCAACGGATCCCGCGTCATTCGTCGCCGCCCTTACCGTGTTTCGTCTGCTGAACGGAAAGTTATAGAAGACCAAGTCAACGACATGCTCGCACGGAACGTTATAAGGCCTTCAGCAAGCCCTTGGTCGTCTCCTGTTGTCCTAGTTAAAGGACGGTTCGGTACGCCTTTGCGTCGATTATAGGGCACTAAACAAAATTACCCGTAAGGACGTATATCCTATGCCCCGTATTGACGATGCTTTGGATACCTTACAAGGTGCCGAATACTTTTCGAGCCTCGACTTGCGTTCTGGATATTGGCAGATCCCGATGCATGAACCCGACAAAGAGAAGACGGCGTTTGCAGCACCTGACGGCCTCTTCGAATTCAACGTAATGCCTTTTGGTCTGTGCAATGCGCCTGCCACATTTGAACGAATGATCGACACCGTACTACGCGGCCTCAAATAGAAAACCTGCCTATGTTACCTGGACGACATTGTCATCTTTTCGTCCAGCTTCTCCCAGCACCTAGAACGTTTAGACGACGTTCTCACGTGTCTACCCAAAGCCGGTCTCCAACTCAGTACTAAGAAGTGTCGATTTGAGAGCCGCAGCATTAAAGTATTAGGTCACGTGGTCAGCAAGCACGGCATTGAGCCAGATCCCGACAAGGTCGCTGCTGTACAGCATTTCCCAACGCCAACCACACCTAAAGACCTTCGCAACTTTCTCGGATTAGCGTCGTACTTCCGCCGCTTTGTCCGTGGCTTCGCGACTATCGCAGCTCCTCTTCATAAACTCCTGACCACGACTATACCCTTTACCTGGACGGATGAATGTGAAGCCGCCTTTCAGACCCTCAAGCGATGCCTCACATCAGGACCAGTGCTTCGTCACTTTGATCCCACAGCCTCTACTATCCTCCACACTGACGTAAGTGGGCATGGAATAGGCGCTGTCCTGCTGCAGCGTAACCACTCGTCTGAAGAGCAAGTCGTGGGGTTCCGGTGCCGAGATGCGGTCGAAACGCTCACATCTGCTCTTTCTTCAGTTGTTTCAGATCGTTGTAGCAGCGTCCGGCACTGGTTTTGTTTCAAGACAGCTGGGAGGATGTGGCGAGGTCTACAACGCATGCCCAAATGGAAACATAGTGACTGCGTGGCCTCGTCTTAATGAATTGACGGAGCGTCAACAGCAGCAACAGGTGGTTGCACACACGTGCACAACTACCGAAAACAGCGACTTGCCCGGAGGACAGTGCCCGGCTGTAATCACTGACTGGTGGTTATGGCCATATCTGGATGCAACTTCACTACCCAGCGTGATAGCAGTTGTCACTACGGGTCACCGAGGGCGCTCGCTGTCAGAGGAAAGACTATTTCAACGACTGCTCCAGACAAGGCCTTTGGGTTCCCGTGCCGAGATGCGGTCGAAACGCTCACATCTGCTCTTTCTTCAGGTTGGTCTCTTTTACCGTTATAAGCCAACTCGCACGCATGAATACTCGGCACCGGAGCCCACCTGGTCGTTACAGCGGTTTGTGCTTGTTCGTGCCGGTGTCTGTCTCTGTGCTGGTGCAATAGATATTTTCTTTAGAATAAGATTACTATTAGCTGGTGACGTCGAAGAGAACCCTGGTCCTCTGTCGGAAAAGCAAGAGCGTGAACTAATGGAAGCAATACGTTCGTTACCAAAGATATTGGCAGGTCAAGACAAGATAATTAAACAGTTAGAAACACTGCGAACTGAGCACAAACAAATCGAAGACAAAATTGGGAATCTAACGTCAAAAGTTGCCAAATTAGCTGAGGATTTATCCGTTTTGTCTGCGCTTGAGGACAGAGCAGAAGTGCAGGCGCAAAATAACCAGCTCTCAAAAGCTATGCGAAACGTATTGATTAATCAGGACGAGCTGGAAAATCGTTCACGTAGGAATAATTTACTGTTTTTCGGCATAGACGATGAGAACGAGAAGGAAACATGGGATGAATCAGAACGGAAGGTTATATCTGTCTGCTCGGACAAACTGGGTATTACTGTTCAACAATCAACGATTGAGAGAGCTCACAGGATGGGGAAGCATAATAACGATAAACCAAGGCCCATTATTGTGAAGTTTGGACTATTCAAGGACAAACAGCGTCTTCTTTCTGCGGCTTCGAAACTGAAGGGCAGCAGAATATCGCTAAGTGAAGACTACTCCCAGCAGGTTCGGCGATGTAGAAGCAAACTGATTGCTTATGCGCGGGACCAGAACTCTGGAGCTAGATATAAGCTAAAGTACAACAAGATGACTTATGAAGGCAAGACTTATATTTACGATGGTACAACAGATTCCGTACGAGAGTACATTCAGTAGCAAACAAAGCGTGAGCCGCCGCGGCTCAGAAGAGACACGGCGGATCGCCTATCCGTCATCGTTATCAATTGTAGGAGCCCTGAAGAATAAAACAGACGAATTCTCTAGCCTATTGCGCATCTCACAACCTGATATTGTCATCGGGACAGAATCGTGGCTCGACCCTGGCATATCGGATTGTGAAGTGTTTCCATCCGAATACATAACTTATCGAAAAGACCGTAATCACCAGGGAGGAGGTGTGTTCATTCTTGTACATGACAGAATCAGAAGTGCACCGTTATACTGCGATGATGTTTCTTCAGAATGTATTTGGTGCAGAATATTGGTCTCTGGTGGTAACAGCCTTGTGGTGGGATCTTTCTACAGGTCACCATCTTCAACAAGCATAGAACCATTTCGCGGCCTTGCACGATCACTGTCGATGTTATCATCGGAAATTATTCTACTTGGGGGCGATTTTAACATGCCTGAAGTTGTATGGCGTAACCGCTATCCTATAGCGACGAGCGGCTCGGCACTTCACGCGGCCTTCATTGAACTAGCACGGAACAATGAACTTGCTCAGTTTGTGAATTTCCCAACGCGTTACGGTTCAGCTAGGGACAGTACGTTGGACTTGTTGTTTAGCAACAACGATGATTTAGTTGAAGCAGTTACGGCAGCACCAGGAATAAGTGATCATGAGGTAGTAAATGCAACAATAGTGTGCAAAAAGTTACAGGTTAGCAAGAATTGCCCGAGAAAGGTTTTTGTGTATGAACAGGGGAATTATAATGCCATAGATGAAGAGTTAAACTTATTCCTGCCAGTATTGCTGGAATACTGCAGTCAGTGCAGCATAGAAAGTTTATGGGCTCTGTTCAGAGACAAACTCCTGTTTTTGGTCGCTAAATACATTCCCTCAAGAGTGGTATCATCTAGACGTAGAATGGATAAACCTTGGATTAACAAAGAACTGCGTCTGTCAATAAGAAAGAAGGCCGGAGTGTACAAGGCATTCAAGACAGCACCAAGTCAGAACTTATATGACAAGCTTAGAACTCTAACTAAAAACTTGAAACGAGAATTAAAGACAGCAAAAAGAACATACTTATCGTCGCTAGCTGATAAAATAATATCTAATCCTAAGGAGTTATGGCGATATGTCAAAAGTAATCGAAAAGACAGTGTTGGCGTTCCGGCTCTCCGGCATGAAAGTGATATGTTAACTGATGACACAAAAAAAGCTGATTGCTTTAACGAATATTTCCACTCCGTCTTCACAGCATGTCGTCATATTCCGGTACCTGAATTACACGAACAATTACCTCAAATGAATGACATAGTTTTAAATGAGGCTGGAATAAGGGCTCTGTTGTGCAACATTAATCCTCATTCTGCTCACGGTCCAGATGGAATATCAAATCACGTCTTGAAGCGCTGTTCACACAGTATTGCTCCTATCTTGGTTGAATTATTTACCAAGTCAATAAATTGTCAAAAATTACCTAGTGACTGGAAAATGGCCAATGTAACTCCTATATTTAAAAGTGGTTGTCGGGCTTTGGCAAGCAATTACAGACCAGTGTCTTTGACATCTGTTTGTTGTAAAACACTAGAACATGTTATTTACTCTGGTCTTATTAAGCATCTTCATAACCATGATTTCTTCATCCCGACCCAGCATGGATTTCGCATGGGATTATCCTGTACCACTCAACTTACTGAATTCATACATGACGTTGCACTCGGCTTTAACAATAGTACGCAGATAGATGCTGTTTTCATTGATTTCCGAAAGGCGTTTGACGTAGTCCCGCATGACTTACTTTTGTACAAACTGTCATTTCTTGGCCTCCCCGATTCACTTTACGGTTGGCTTAAAGATTATTTGCATAAACGGCAGCAAAAAGTGGTTCTGAACGGTGCAACATCGAGAACGGTTGATGTTTTATCAGGTGTGCCTCAAGGGTCGGTCCTTGGGCCGTTGCTGTTCCTTATTTTTATCAATGATTTAAGTGAAGGCGTTGTTTCGAATATCAGACTGTATGCGGATGATTGCGTTGTATACTATCCTGTGTCATGTGCTGAACATACGAGTGTGTTGCAGTTTGATCTCGAAAAAATATGTTCCTGGTGTGCTAAATGGAAGATGGATTTGAACGTAGCAAAGTGTTATCATGTTCAATTTACGAACAAAAGGAAAAAAGTGCCTAGTTCATACTCTCTAAATAATGTTTTAGTGCAATGCGTTGATGAAGTCAAATACCTAGGCGTCACTTTAATGGCGGTATTGGACTGGACATCCCACATTGACATAACAAGCGCTAAAGCGTGCCGCCTTTTGCACCTTTTCCAGAGGAACTTCAAGTATGCGCCCAAACCTTTGAAGGAAACTTTATATCTTACAAATATTAGGCCGATGTTAGAATACGCTTGCGCAGCATGGGACCCCTTCACAAAAGTTCTCGAAGATAAGTTAGAGCGTGTTCAGAAAAGGGCTGCAAGATTCGTCACGGGCATCTACGACTACAAAATTAGAGGTTCGCAAATTAGGGAAAATCTGGGGTGGAAGTTACTGTCCACGCGCCGAAAAATGATCAGGTTAAAGCTTTTACACAACATTAACAGCGGTAACACAGGAATCGATAAGAACATATATTTAAAACCACCTCATTATCAGTCTAAGAGACGCGACAATTCCAAGAAAATAAGGGCCTACCAAAGTCGTATTAATGTATTTAAATTTTCATTCTTTCCGCGAACAATTGCGGAATGGAATTTGCTCCCGGATGAGATAGTGTCTGCACCCAATTTTTCATCTGCCATAGAGAACTTTACATGAATCTGTTGTAGACAATATTTTCTAGTGTACCGTTTCATGCATTGTGTAGCAAATTTTATAATCGAATGTTTTTTTTGTTTTTTTTTTCGATGTGTTGTCTTTCTCTGTAATTACTATTGTATTTGTAATACCATAAATGATATGATGCTGTTTTTCTTGAAGTTCAATATATGACCTTTATGTTTGTAATTAACCCCCCTACGATAATGCCCAACTCGGGCGCTGTAGGTATTTGTAATAAATAATAAATAAATAAATAAAATACGCGAGTCGTACTCTTTCTCCTGCTGAGCGAAGCTATACGATCACCGAACAAGAATGCCTCGCCATCGTATGGTCCATACAAAAGTTTCGCCCCTATTTATATGGCCGCCAATTCACAATTGTGACTGACCACCATGCTCTGTGTTGGTTGTCCTCCCTGAAGAATTTGTCCGGACGCCTCGGCCGTTGGGTTCTGCGTTTGCAGGAGTACGACTACACTGTCACATATAGGTCTGGCAGGCGCCATCAAGATGCTGACGCTTTGTCTCGTTGCCCGCTGTCGCCAAATGCCCCTGTCTCACCTTCCCTCCGTTCGGCACCGCCCAGCCAACCGACCACAACCATGACCCCGGTACGGTTCGTGACCTCGGTCGACATTCTGTCCTCAGAAGACCTCGCCTCCCTCCAACGTGCAGATACGTACTGCCACACAATTCTCGACCGGCTTACTGGCTTATCCCGTCCTCCCAACAGCCGCTTAAGACGAGAACTGGCACGGTTTAAACTTCATGATGGCTCATTATTGCGGCAAGTTTACCCCCCTACCGGTCACCGATGGGTCCCAGTCGTCCTTCGCTCACTTCGACTGCAAATTTTGCAAGCTTTTCACGATGACGCAACGGCTGGCCACTTTAGGATTTCATAAAACCTACGACCGCATTAAGACTCGCTGTTTCTGGCCTGGCCTGTCTACTAGTGTTGCCAAGTACGTCAGTTCGT
Organism: Dermacentor silvarum; assembly: GCF_013339745.2. NCBI lineage: Eukaryota > Metazoa > Arthropoda > Arachnida > Ixodida > Ixodidae > Dermacentor > Dermacentor silvarum. The sequence continues at coordinate 90,746,924 of NC_051163.1, forward strand.
GTGCGTCCTGCCAACATCGAAAACGTTCGACCTCTCTTCCCGCCGGCCCTTTACAACCATTGCCGTGCCCCTCCGTTCCCTTTGAATTCGTGGGCATCGACTTATACGGACCCCTTCCGCTTACACCTGCGGGTCACCGCTGGATTGTCACCGCCGTGGACCATCTCACCCACTACGCTGAGACGGCAGCTCTTCCTTCTGGTGCGGCCTCTGAGGTCGCCGAGTTTATCCTGCAAGCCATTATCTTGCGCCACGGTGCGGCTCATGTTCTTCTAAGTGACCGTGGCAAGACATTTCTTTCCCATGTTCTTGCTGAAGTCCTGCAAGCCTCAAATACCGACCACCTCTGCGTACCATCCCCAGACCAATGGTCTTACCGAGCGTTTCCATCGAACTCTGTCCGACATGATCTCCATGTATGTGAAACTTGACCACACAAACTGGGACACTACACTTCCTTTCGTCACGTTTGCATATAATACTGCCGTTCAACGCATAACAAACTACAGCCCCTTTTTCCTCGTGTACGGCCGTGCACCGTCTTTTGTTTTGGACACCACCTTTCTTTCTACGCCTTCTGTTCCATCCACATCTCTACCAGAGGAGTTCGCCGCCCGCGTCGCCCACTGCCGCGAAATTGCGCGCGCCCACACCGCGACCATTCAGGATAAGAGGAAAGTCCGTTGTGATGCGATCCGTCGTGTCATTTCGTTCCGCCCAGGCGACGAAGTGCTCCTGGGGACACCTGTTCGAGTGCCAAGGCTCTGTGAAAAATTTCTTCACAGGTATCGCCGCCCATATACCGTGCTTGAAAGAACATCTGCCGTGAACTATCGCGTAGCTCCTGTTACCTCGGTTACTGACCGCCGTTGCCGCAGCACTGAAATTGTTCACGTCTCTCGCCTGAAGCCGCATCTTCGTCGTTCCGACCGTTTCTGACTCGCTGCCTTACCAGCCGCTTTCGTGAGGGGGGTAAGTTAGTGTGAGCGCGAACTGTGCAATTCATCATCGTCTTCATGTGTATATACCCATCCTCATAATCATCATCATCTTGTCGGGTTGGTGTTCGTGGGCTGTCTCGTGCTGTGTGTCAATATAAGAGCTCTGCCTCCGTCCCGGGCGTCGTCTCACTATATATATATATATATATATATATATATATATATATATATATATATATATATATACATATATATTTGCCTGTGAAACAGACGTAGAAGACCGATAACGCGGTGAGTTTCTAATGATTCAAGCGAAACGTATTTTTTTTTATTCAGGCAATGACAGAAACATGGCAGTGTTACGCGAGAAAAATGTGGCGTTTGTTTGCAAAAATTATTGCAGAATCTTTCTAGTGGGACTTGTCAGATAGTGTGTGCAAACTTTCTTTGCAGTTGCTCATCTTGCACACACACGTCTCTGACCTACCCGAACACGTAAGGTCGGATTATGGCGACGTTTGCATGGTTTTGCTAACTCACCTTCATTAAGTATTAGGGTAAATATTATATTAGCTTCATCACCATCATCATCATCAGCCTATATTTTTGTCCACTGCAGGACGAAGGCCTCTCCCTGGGATCTCAAATTACCCCTCTCTTGCGCTAGCCGATTCCAACTTACGCCTGCAAATTCCCTAACTTCATCACCCCACCTAGTCTTCTGCCGTCCTCGACTGCGCTTCCCTTCTCTTGGTATCCATTCTGTAAGTCTTATGGTCCACCGGTTATCCATCCTAGGAATTACATGGCCTACCCAGCTCCATTTTTTCCCGTTTAATGTCGACTGGAATATCGGCTATCCCCGTTTGTTCTCTGATCCACACCGCTGTCTTCCTGTCTCTTAACGTTAGGCCTAACATTTATCGTTCTATCGCTCTTTGTGCGGTCCTTAACTTATTCTCGAGCTTCTTTGTTATCCTTCAAGTTTCTGTCCCATATGTTAGGACCGCTAGAATGCACTGGTTGTACACTTTTCTTTTCAACCACAGTATTAAGCTCCCAGTGGGAATTTCGTAATGCCTGCAGTATGCACTACAACCCAATTTTATTCTTCTGTAAATTTTTTTCTCATGAGCAAGTCCCCTGTGAGTAATTGAGCTAGATAAACGTACTGCTTTACAGACAATAGAGGCTGACTGGTGATCCTGAATTCTTGTTCCCTTGCCAGACTACTGAACATTATGTTTGTCTTCTGCATATTAATCTTCAACCCCACTCTTACACTTTCTCAGTTAAGGTCCTCAATCATTTGCTGTAATTCTTTTCCATTGTTGCTGAATAGGGCAATGTCATCTGCAAACCGAAGGTTCCTGAGATATTCGCCGTTGATCCTCACTTCTAAGCATTCCCAGTCTAAGAGCTTGAATACTTCTAAGCATGCAGTGAATGGCATTGATAGGTTACTTTCTACTTTTCTTTTCAAGAACTAAGGTTGCTGTGAAATCCTTGTAGATGTTTTCCAAGATATCCACGTATGCGTCCTGTACTCCTTGATTACGCAATGCCTCTATGGCTGCTGGTATCTCTATTGAATCAAATGCTTTTTATAGTCTATGAAAGCTATATAAAGAGGTTGATTGTACTCAGCAGATTTCCCTATTACCCGATTGGTAACATGGATATAGTCCATCGTAGAATATCCCTCCCTGAAGCCAGCCTGTTCTCTCCGTTGGCTGAAGTGAAGTGTTTCCCTGATTGTCTTGGAAATTAGCTTGGTGAATAGTTTATACAATATTGAAAGCAAGCTAATGGGTCTATAATTCTTCGATTCTTTAAGGTCTCCCTTCTTATGGTGAGTATAATGTTGGCGTTCTTCCAGCTTTCTGGTACAGTTGAAGTCGTGAGGCATTGCGTATAAAGGGCCACATGCTTTTCAAGCATGATATATCCTCCATCTTTGATTAATTCGACCGTTATTCCATCTTCTCCCGCAGCCTTTCCCCTGGTCATGTCTTTCAAGGGCCTTATAACTTCATCGCTAGGTATAAAAGGAGCCTCTGTATTATTTTCATCACGACTTCGAATCAAAGTCATTTGGCTGCTCTGGGAACTGTATAGGTCAGTATAGAATTCTTCCGCTGCGTTTACTATGTCGTCGTAATTGCTGATGATATTACCCTGCTTATCTTTCAGTGCATACATTTGCCTTGTCTGATGCAAAGTTTTCTTCTCAATGATTTCATTTTGCGTCCATATTTTACTGCTTCCTCAATCTTTTCCACCTTACAATTTCGTATATTCCTCACTTTGTTCTTGTTCATCAGTTTCGACAGTTAAGCAATTCTATCTGACCTATCGTGTTGGACACTTACATTGACTGAAACCCTCATAATTCCCCTAATTATTCGTAATCTGCTTCATTCAACTTATTGTTAATAATTCCAAATTAGGCCTAATTATTCTGAAATACCTGTATAAATAATAATTAAGCTTAACCTAATAAACTCAAGTTATTCTTGACTAGGGTTATTAACTTAGTTTCAAGTTATTTATTCTCACTATTCCTAATTATTCGCAATCATACGTCATTTTAATTATCAATAATAGTTCAGATTAGCCTTAAATAGTCGAATGTTGTTCAAACAAATTAGGTTGATATAGTTCCTAAGTACACTTAATTATTCCAAATTAAGCCTAATTATTTTATTAGTTAGGCCTAATATACATGTTGCTGCAACTGTAGTATCCTGCATATTTGTGAACCAACTGCATGGCATGACCACCTGTACGTTGTGCCAGGCGTAGTTGTCCACTTTCTACAATGCTTGTATGGTGTGTTATAGTGTACCGCGTGCATAGTGTACCGAGCTGAAATAACAGCATTTTGACTTTCACGTCAAGTGCGGCCTCCAGCCAGCGGTTAATAAAGCTATCGGCTTCGTTTGCGGAACACGTGGCCTACAAACATTTTGTCTACGACTGTACATGTAGCGTAGTATATTTGTTAATGTACACAGGTTACAAAGGAAGATTTAAACCAACAGGACCGTGGGAACACAATATGGCTGATTGAAAAATATAAATATTTGTCTTTCAAAATACGAGTTTGTTGTATCATTTCTTACCTTGAAAAATGCATTTTAATTATATATGCATATTGCGCGTGCAAATTTATAGCAGCGGCCAATACAAGTCATAAATATTGTTTTAGTGAATGGTGCAGCTTGTGTTTCCAGACAGATTTAGGAGATTCAGAAAATATAAAAAAGCCGACATCTCAGTCATAGCCACAAGCGTCATTATTGAGGTTTTGCAAATGAGTCATCAAACAGTTCTCACCCAAGAACTAGTAGGATACAAGTTATTGTCAAATTTGATACAAGTGTACTTTACAACTGCGTTGAGTCCAGTAATCGTCAGTTTCCAAGCACGTAACTGAAAGATTATATCACTGGGAGGACCCGCTGATATAAAAAAATGTCACAGTTTCGCCCTAAGGGCGAAGCAATGAATGCGATAGCAACACAGCAATGTCATACGAAGTAAGGTGAGCGGCTTTGGTAGCAACAACACGCAGAACTGTTGTCGACGCCATCGGCGTTTTGCCCGCGTTAGCTCAAAATGCGTGCGGCGTTGGTGACTGTTGCTGGAGCCTCTGATATAAATAGGCACTTGGTGCCGCAGCTAAACGTCGCCTCCCTTCCCTCCCCCTCCCCCACGGCCTCTCGCGCGTCCGAAGAAGGCGCGTTTGCTCTACATATATGGTGATTGTAAAGGAGAAAAGAGACGCCTACTTCTGCAGCCCTTAAGCGAGCACGGCGCAGAACGCGCGTTTGTTCTCCGCCGTGCGTTCACTCCCCGTGAAAGACGCGCCCCTCGCGCCCTTTCACTCGCACATACAGCGTTCGGCGCGCGGCGACGATTTCATCTCCAAATGACGTCATACGGAACCTCACGGCGACGGCGACGGCGACGCCGACGGCGACGGCGACGCCGACGGCAGAAATCTGCTTTTGAGTGTCCATATAATTGCTATCGCAATAAAATCAAAGTTCGGCGATGCTTCCTGCGCCACCGCGATATACCTTGTACAAGCTTCAGCGTGCGCGATCTGTCTGCAGTGTGCATTACAAGAGAAGCCCACTGCGCCCCGTCTGCAACGGTCACCGCGGCTTCACTTGAAACGGCATGTTTCACGCCGTTTCTGTTCGTTGTTGTTCATAGTGGGCGGCCAAGGTCAGACGCGAACACGAAGGCACGGCGGCGCCGCTCTGTCAATACAGAACGGCGTCTGCTACGGTCTTTTGCAGTCTGTAGCATTGCGTACGCGCGTGCACGTTTGCACTCGCCATCTGACGCTACTGGTGCCTGAAGGCAGCTGGACAATAATTAAACAAGTGGTGACCGCACAACTGTGAAATTTAGTTACAGCTAGGCGATCACAAATAAACTACGCCCATAAGCCCAATGCTACCCACAATGACGTGAAAACTAATTTTTTTTACGCTAAACACTCGCCGGTAAGAATTTTCACGCTTCCAGAAAAATACACGTGCGTCGCTTGTTTTCAGAGCTCTGTGTCGGTGTTGTAGATATCGACTTCGCCGATTAGAAATGTTTAAGCTCCATGGAGACTGATACACTCATTTTTGTAAGCAAGGCCGGCAGACAGCCTCTACAAGCTTTTAAAAACATAAACAACGTTTTAAAGGCACAAAATTTGCGATGATAACCGACAATTTAAGGCACAGCGAAAGCGTGCGATGCGCGTCTTTGAGCCCATAAAACCCCTCTCGCTCCCTGTCGCCCCCTGGCGACCGCTGTAGAAACTCGAGAGGTGCGGCGACGCGCTTGCGGCGCCGTTCGGCCACCTCTCCTATTCTACCACCGTGGGCCAAACGCAAAACGCTCCCATAAGTGTCAGTAAATCTTTCAATATCACATTTCTTGCGCCATCTATGGGTGGCTTTTTACACTGCATTTGGCAAGGCAGTAGACAAAAATTTGTGTAGCCGTGTGCTGATTCGACTAATAGACAGCAAAATGTCTTTTTTTTAAATAGAAGTTTATTTAAACTATGGCATTTCTGTGCATGCTGTAGTGACGAGTTTCGCGACTGTCTCTCGTTCTGCAATTGTCACATGATGTGGTTTCCCGTTTAATTCTGCACTGCTCTCACTGCTGGATCGGTTTGACGTTTTGCTGCCAGCTGTTTGCAAATGCCAGGGATTCTGTGTATGCGGATTTGGTTGCGATGCCACACTGCCTAGTTAGTATACCCCACCTTGGTGCGGCAAGGACATATATCCTTGAGGTGGCAACCTCAACGCACTCAAAGAAGCAGTTGGCGCGTGCCCGGTTCTCAGCAGCAAAGTCGACCTCATGTAGAGCTCGTTTCCGGCAAGTGCACGTGTTCCCTCGTTTTATTTTACCTGCACCCGATAAGGTAGCGTTATGCGGAAGTACTGCCGATTACGATGAGAGAGGCTTTTCGCGAAATATTTGAATCTGGGTAGTGTTTACACCGTAAAAGAGGCGCATCGCGTAGCAATAAATGAAAGTGGATTCCTCGTTCGCGTTACATAATTGACCTCGCACGGGCGCGGTAGCGCCGCAGAACTAGCAGTGCGCCTTTTTCGTTGCGGGGTGTTTTCTCGTCGCGACGTTAGATTGCAATTTTACAGCGTAGCCGTATATGGCCAAACTCGTTATGTGCTTTAGTGTGACGGCGACCAGAAACGAGTGTTGTTGTTCGTGTATATTATGTCGCCGCTTAGTTTCCGATTCTCCCAAAATTTGAATTGTCACCTGGAGGTGCTGCTTATACGCAGTGCGCCTAGTCACAGTCAGGCGCCCTCCGACCGTACATGCTTGGCCTTTGCCATAGTGCTGCTCCTCCTTGCTCAGTCTTGTTAGCAAGCGCGCCCGTGGAGCCTGTCATCGCGACTGCACCACTGCCTGCCATAGACATAGAATTTCTTTTGTAGTGGCTGTGAAGCGTAGCCGAAAAAGAAATACCATTATGCTTGTCAGCAATTAAAGGCTAAAACATTTCATGCGAGCTGCATGTTAGCGCACTCGAAGGTGTGATGCCTATCATGCCTTCTACGAGCGCCTGAGTCACTGTGCTGATACTGAACAAGACGTTCGATGAGTATGTGGATATGTCTCCTGGGAACACTTTCCCCGATTTATCGAAAGTTTTACTGCGCCCACAAGTGGACAGTGAGCAGCAGTGCTTTGTGGAGGATCGCTCGCCAAGCAAATGCTTATTAGTGCATTTCGCTCATGCAACAGCACATCCAAGGGAATATTACTGGACTTTTTTTCTAATCCGAAAGCAATACTCCGCTGTTGCACATTTACAGTGGTCTACTGCACATTAAGTGATGGAGGCAGTTTGCAGCCTTGTGCATAGAGTTTCCGCAGGTCACTGCACGATATAAAAACCAGTTCTGTTTTACCACTTTGAGATACTGAACAAGACGTTCAATGAGTATGTGGATATCTCTCCTGAGAACAGTTTCCCCGACTTGTCAAAAATTTTACTACGCCCACAAGTGGACAGTGAGCAGCATTGCGCGTCAACTTCGACTGAGGTATTTGCATTTGGTAGTCGCGTATTCAGCAAACTCACAGCTCAGTTACAAATCCATGTATCGGCTATTTGTTTTAACAGCGGAGCTGTTTGAGCCGAGCGTTTAACATGCGAACAGAAAAGTAGCACAGCGTTGCCAATTCCTCTACACTTAGCTTAATGCAGTTGGAGCTTGGGTATGCAGTTTGGTTCGTTTGTAGCCCATGTAAGGTAGTGATACTTCTGTCAATCATGATTAAGAATTTCTATTTGATAGCCAAACAATTCCCAATCGATGCCTAATAAAAAATCCGCCAATACTCAATAAATTTACAAAAAAATGCTTGTAGTGCCCGGTAAGCATGGCAATGTGTCGTATAGGCTAATAGATAGCCAATGGGTAAATCAACAAATTTCAGAAAACCTGCTTGGTAGTGCCCCGGTAAGTATAGCAATGCACAGTGTAGCCCAATCGATACCTAATCGATTAATGATCAATAAATTTCGAGAAACCTGCTTGTAGTGTCCCGATAAGCATGGCAATGGATCGTATAGGCCAATTGATAGCCAATCAATACCCAATCAATGCCTAATCGATAATTGTGAGCTAGGTTCCCAATAGCTCCACTGTCTCTTTAGAATTGCGCCTCCAGTGAAAGCTACGCAATTTTTTTTCTTGCCGAACATTGCGGCGAGCAGTATGGTAACCAGTGGCAGCGAAGATCATGAAAATGGCCTTGGTGTTTCCTCCGATCTATAAGTGTGTTTGAGTGTCGCACTAGAATTTTAGGTAGGCGCACATGATCACAAAGTAATATTGGTTTCGCCCGTAATCATTTTGTGAAGAGAGATTTATTGAATGCAAAGGCAGAGCGGTTGGCCTGATAGATATCTGTCTATAGCCTAGTACTTGCACTGGGGAGGGGGAAGAGACAAAGGGTGCTAAGAAAACCGAAGCCCCTTTCTTATAGAAAGATGGTTGAACATGAAGCTTTCTCCCGTGCAAACTGAATCAAAGTCCAAAGCCAACGATCACGCAACAAACCTATGAAATGCTGAGCAACCCGAAGCAATGCATATGGGATTTGATTGCTTGTTCAGAATTGTAGTCGCTGGTGTTTGGCCGTCTCGTTGATGCGCATGCTCGATTGGATCGGAACGGCGGCACCAATGTCGGTAACACATATAGCTCACTGGCACGTTCGTGGCTCCCGTGTTTATATTGTCCACAGTGGCAAAGATAATTGCTGCGGCCGAAATTCTGCGCATCATACGCGCTGCACTTGTGGCAGTATATTTTATGAATTTGCATCATGCTGAACTGTGTTGCAACTCCTCTTTCCTCTTAATAAGTACGACGGTCTTTCTCGGAGTGAGAATGTTTCTTGAAGTCGAAATACCATAAGTATTCCAAAACAGCATGCTTTGTACCCACTGAACGCATGACGTTTTGTACCTGTCTTGGACCAGCCAAAATGAACTGGAACGTCTACAACTATTCAAGACGGCTACAAGACGTCTTTATATGTACGTCTTGAAGACGTCTTGCGAAGGATGCCTTGAAGGCGTCTTGTTAAGCTGTTTTAAGCTATCATCTTCCTAAGACGGCTAGAAAACTTTCTGTAAAAACTGCAGGAAGATATATGTGCGGATCCTTATCCAGATATATGTATAAAATATACGTTTCAGTTCTCTCCACTGCTTTATACGGTTGTTAGATATCTAGCACCCATACTCGTCACACAGCCTGTACTTAAAAACGTGTACATGCACTGCCTTTCCTTTGGTCTGTCATTTTACCATCCTGTAAGGTCTACATTTGCATTAGCTGCATATGTGTCGTTGCACTGCACGTCCAGTCGTAGCGTCTATACGTTTTTCACGAAGAAAAAAAACATGAAGCAAACGTAAAAGCGTGTGCTAGATTGAAGGCAGCATGCATGCAAGACCTAAGGACTTTAACCACGTTAATTGAGAAAACAGAAAAAGTAAAAAATAAATCCCACGGTTGTACGTGCCTAAACTATGAAGCAGACCGCAGGTGGAGACTCCGGATTAATTCTGACCACCTGGAATCTTTAAGATACACATCAATCTAAGTACACGATCGTTGTTGCGTTTCGATCCTATCGTACCCGCGATCTCGAGCTCAGCTGCGCGATGCTATAGGTACTTAGCTACCGTGCTGGGTAACATCAAAAAGTGTGCCTACGCTGAGCAGCTGCGCAAATTTAGCTGCGAGCGTTAGTTTCAGATAGATGAATAGGTGAGTCCGATGATATATTTTTGTGGCAGAAGATCGCTCGAGTTTTTGCCTGTGCGGTTTTCTGCAGGCTGTCACAATCGGCCTTTTTCGCCCGATGCTAGTTCAACCTCCACGCCAGCGCGTTATTTGACAGTTTTTCGCTCCTGCCGAAATCTGCACATTCAGCTGCATCACTATTCCGCGGTCAGCTGTTCAATCATGTAGTAAAAAACTATAGTATTGCAAGTTCATCAATTCCTTATAACGCGTTTCAACGTCGTGTACTCCGAAGTCGTGAGACTGAATCGTTCACTTCATCGCTCTTTCAAATTAAATACCTATATACGCTCAAAACCTATAGCTAAAATTGACACTATAAATAATGATGTGTACTTTGGGAGGAGAGCAGCATATCATGGCATTTCATCTAGACGTGTCCGTTTTGCCCAATTATTTGCAACCACAGCCCGGCGATTTTATAAGTGCACCACATATTATAGTAAGCGTTCCAGAAATTTTAATGCGGCAAAGTTTATTTGCGACCTCTTTGAAATGTTTTGAATGACCCTACTTTGTATATTTACTTGGAATATTTGTCACATACATAGAAGCGCTAAGTTAGCCAATTGGTAACTACACCAAGACCGATATTGCAGTTACCAGGACCGAGCACGGTTGGTCCACAGCTCATGATCAGTGCAGCCATATACAGCCGATGCATGGCGGGGGTATTATGCAAGCGTCTACCAAGATCAGAGCGCTAAAAGCGGGCAAGCTTACTTTAGAAATAAGTTTGCAGTCCACGTGTGCTTATCACAACGTTTACAAGGGCTTTGAAAAAAAAAGCACATTCGATAATTAGCGGTACCTTTCAGAGCCGCGTATACTGCATCTATTTTGTCTGCTTTGGACGTGTTATTAGGTGCACCTTACAAAATTGCGATTACGTTTAGTATTGCTATGTCGCAGAGTTGTAAACTTGATATTTTCCAAATTTCGAGACTCTTTCGAAAGACAGCGCCGACATTAAATCAGCATCTGCTTCCAGCCCATACTTTATTTTACATATTATTTGAAATGCAAGAAACGTCATCAAAATCGGTGTAGCGATTGCCGAGAATATGGATTTTACTATTCCTAAGTATCCGGAGCTAACGCTGCAAGCATTGCGCATTTAAGTGCGGGCGCTCTACACGAGCGCGTTTCCGGAGTTTCCTTTCTCTGTGCAAACGAAGACAATAGATCGGACAATATATCAGGTCGGATAGATCAATAGATTAGATAGCGGACAATAGATCAGGTGTTGAACTAAAGTTTAGAGAGGTCAAGTCCGTTGTACTTTATATATATATATATATATATATATATATATATATATATATATTCATAGCATGTTTATGGCTCATTTGTTTCTTCACTTTTTTTTTCCTCAAAGTGAAGACTTCGTGACTTTATGGCTTACATTCTGTGTTCAAATAACCTACGTCGTGTTCAGATTTCACATCCTCTCCACTTTAGATCTAAGTAAACTTCCACTGTCATTATCTTTTGTAAATACTATAAATACTGTAAAAGAATATTTAGGGCTTAATTAGCTAAATACGAGCGACTAGAAAATGCCATGCCTTAGCTGACCAGTAGATGTTTAAAGCATTTAAAAATGTTTCTAAGACGTCTTCAAAACGTCCAGCAGAACGTTTTGTAGCCGTTTTCAAAACGTTCCCAAGATGTCTTGCAAAACGTCTTCTAGCCGTCTTTGAGACGTCTACAAGATGTCTTGCAAAACGTCTGATATCCCAAATTTGTCGGTGCATTAGACGGTCTTAGAGACGGCTACAAGGTGTTTTAAGACGTCCATCAGAATCTTGGTAGGATGTCGTGAAGAAGTATTTAATATCTTGCCAAAACGTCTTCAAGACGTCTTGTAAACGTTTAAAATGGTTTTCAAGACGTCTTGCTTATCTTGTCAAGACTTCTTGAAGACGACTTCTAGACCAATGTGTGTTCAGTGGGGTATAACCTTGGCTGGTATTGTTGCAGTTAGAGTCGACGCGTAGTTCATTGTAAGTTTCTCCAACAAAAGCATGAGAATGTTAATTGCCGTCCTTATGCACATTTCAGTGCCTCCTAATGCCAGTATTGTACTGGGTCTGGAACCTTGACAGTAAACTTAATGCAGAGCGCCCCGTCAAGCTATTCGGAATAATCTTGTACAATAGAAGAGCTTACGTTAATTTTTTTTTCTGTGTTTACCTGTCGCTGACGTAAGGCACTGATATTTTTGTTACTTTAGCAATCTGTTCAGAACTGAGCTCAGAACGGCAGTTTTCTTGTAGGCCTTCACGCTCAGAGGATGATGGGCACACTTTTATGCTGCCAAGCCTGGGCAGTCTTCATGACAGTATTAGTACTGGCAGCCCGATTTCGTCGGCTGCGTTCCGGAAAATTGTTGACATGCAGTTCACAGAAATGAAGAAAATCACACTGTAAAGAAAATAACCCTTAATTTTAATGGCTGTGGGGTTAGCAATGCCTGCTGAATTATCCTAGGTTGACAATAAAATATCTGCTAAGATGGTGGACACGCCTGTTACATGAGTGTTTAGGTACGTGGACGACTACTTAATTGTTTTGAAAAAAGATCATGGTCATAACGCGGTCAAAGAAATTTTGGGCATGTTCAAAAACTCAGTGGGATGTCTTAATTTCACGCACAAAGTGCCAAATAACAACCGCATTCAGTTTCTCAATATTAATTTTTGCTTTTCTTCGGATGAGCATGTATGCTGGGCATATCAACCCAGATCTAAGAAAACGTTGTTACCCTATGACAGTGCACACTCAAAACTGATTAAGAGAGGCATAGCAACCACGTGCATTAAGGCAGCACTGAATAAGTAATGTGAGCACGAATGTGAGCGAAGTTTTTTGAACCAGAGAGCACGATTACAGAACGCAGGTTATCCCAGTTCTGTCATCACTTCAGTATGCGAAGCCATTTTGCAGAAAAATAGGAAAAATGTTGGGAACCAGCACAGAAAGAAAAGAAAAAAGACATGAGACCAGTGCATGTGGTGCCGTACTTGCATAAGTTGTCGCACAATCTAAAGAAAGTCTCGAACCGACATAATGTTAATTTACTTTTCAGTGCCCCGTGCAAGCTTTCATCGATATGCAATCGTATGAAAACGCTCAATAAGTGCCTGTGCACCATCGATCATAAATCCCTCTTCACTGACTGCACGCGCAACCTTATCTATCAGATACCGCTGAGCTGTTGCAGAAATTACATTGGACAAACTGGACAGTGTTTGAAAGATAGAGGTCGCCAGCAGAACAATAACGTGAAGAATGGCTGTGGAAGCCATTTAGCGGTACATTGCAAAAAGTGCCCATGCACTCCTATTTTGAAAAAGACAAAATTGATAGGGAAAGGAAAAAGTAAGAAGGAAAGAGAAGTAGACGCAAATCACATTCGAAAGGGAGAAGACAAATGTGTAAGTTTTCCCACTCTCGGATTGTCAGAGAAAGAAATAGCTTTTTTGCATGATAGGTTATGATGTTGGTGATATTGCGGATGTTTATATGACGGGTGTACGCATGCCTATGCTGGAAAAAGTATAAATGGCTGATGATTTTCAAATAAACTTTGAGTTGGCAGTCAGCGCTTGTTTGTGGTATTTGTTTCTTCCTGTCTTTGTTTTATTCGCGCTGTTCAATCCTCAGTTCAAAATGGCAGTGTACAAACGTATCCACTGGTTGGAAGGTGATTCATTGCGAACTTATACTTGCTTTTTTCCAGAGTGGTAGATACGTGCCTCTTGTACAATGCTTTTCAGATAAACCGAGAATTACTTCCTTGGCTACTTAAATGCCGCTTTCAGTGAATTCCAGTTCATTTCTAGGTTTATAGACGTTTCTAATATAAGGTTTACACATCTATTTCGCGTGTAATAGATTGCTAAGATTATTTTATTTATGTAGCATTACTCAGTCGCGTCACACTGCATTACAGTGGTGCTTACTTTTGAGTATTCTATACTATTTTCACTTGATTGTTGCTTTTTTGGTTTTATGGTTCTTTTAATTCTTACACCATTACATTATTTGATGCATCCTAAAGGCAATATTTTCGATTTTGACATGTTCCCAGCGTTTCCTTTTTATCACGGGATTGTATTTGATGGTACGCGGCGTACTTATTTCTGGTGCTCTTTTCAAGCTTCTAGATTATTGTTAACATTGCTTGTAGGCAGCCACAATGCGACAAAATCGGCATTTCTCTGTCTGCTTCTCGCAGTTGCTGTGATATCAATTTCTAAATATCCCCAGTCTGTTCACCTGGTAGCGCGGGCTGTTTACTTTGCTAAATAAGAAACTTTACTAATTTACTTAATATGTTCTAGGCATTGTATATCCGTTTGTAGTTCATTAGGAATGGTTTCTGCGAGCTTTAGTCATTGTTGGGGTACTTTTAATTCGATTTACTTTGCATTTCTTATACATTTTGCTCAAAGCTTGCACAAGTATTACTTGTTCAATAAAGTTTTGCTTCGTCATACTGTCACCATTTGATGCACGCTTGGCGCAAATCGCTGGCCAGAACGTTTGTCCAGACGCGCCCATTATTTCTTAGCGGGATGGCATTCCCATTTTGGTTGTAAACATCGGTTGTAAACACCAAAGGCGGTATTCCAGATTAATTTTCATGGACATGTCTATTTTCTTGTGACTTGTTAGAGGATGCGTCGGCGTCCATAGGCAACAGGGTTTGGCACTGCGCCAGGAGCTCTGTTGCACGACACACCGACTCTTCGACTCATCTGGAACCCGCGAAAATTAGCTTCAGATTATGGTAAACCTTTCAAGACCATTTTTAGACCAGCGTTTTGATAACGTCTTAAAAACGCTTAGAAACTGGACAGAAATAGCTTTCAAAAAGGGGATTATTTCTGTCTCTCCCAATCCTATTTCTAGACGAGCTTTTCGAACACGTCTTTAAGACCTGTTATAAATCGTCTCAGAAAAGTAATTAGGCCGGACATTAGCGGACATATAGGACGTTTTACCAACGAAGTTTTTTACTCGGGTCGTGAAACTGTTTTTATAGTCTCGGATAAACGCTATAAAAACGTTATGTATCCCTTTTGTGCTGCCTCAGAGCCAAATGACTTTCGCGCTGTGTATAACTTTAACACAAGCTTAGCGACGAGAACACCGCACGCACAAAGGTATGAGCTTCCCGCAGATCGCTTTCAAGATAAGGCGCCCGACCACGCGCAATGGCCTACAAAGTACGCAGTTTGCGTCGGAGTAAACTCGCCGCCCCTCTTCTCCCTCCCGCGCTGCCTCCCCGCTTCGCTCCCTGCGCGCGCGAGATTGAGCCGCCATCGTTGGTTTCCAATGCGCGCGGTCGCGAAATACGCAGTTGCTGTAGGAAAACAACGCCCTCCATTACCTCCCTCACATCCCCCCACGGCCTGCAGCGCGACGGAAGACAGCGCGTTTCCTGTCAGCTTTCCTCTCTTGCGCGCCAGATTGAGCCGCGATCGTCCGCTCCCCTCGCGCGCTTTAACTCGCACGTACAGCATACGGCGTGCGGCGACGGTGTTAGCCCCCTTGAATTTTTTGCGGAACATCACGACGGCGACGACAGCGACGGCAGAAATGCACTTGGAGTGTCCATATTATTGGTATCGCAATCAAATTGAATGCATATTCGACGAATAACAAAAAGTCACTAATGAAGTTTTAGATGCGAAGCATCTTAAGGTCGGGGCTTTGTCACTCCCTCCCTCCCTCCGCCGTGCGGCGTCCACACCCCTACTGCGCATGCGCATCCTCCTCCCTCTTCTCTCCTTGTCTCATCTCCTCTCCTCCCTCCTCCGCCTCCTCTAGTTGTCTCATCTCCTCTCCTCTCGGCGTTCCTCCTCTCCTCTCCTCTCCGGATTGCGCAACGAATGGCAACACCTCCGGCTCCGCGCACGATAATGCGAAGCATCTTAGGTTAGAGGCGCGACGGTAGGCGCCCCAGAGGCACCGGCAACAGTCACCAACGCCGCGCGCGTTCGGTGCGAACGCGGGCAAAACGCCAACGGCGTCGACAACAGTTCTGCGCGTTGCTGGCGCTGCTGCATCCCATACTACTCAGGGTTCCCCTACGGGAAGCTGGTGTAATTTTTTTAACTGATTGCCTTATGGAAGATATTTTAATTTACAAATTCTAGCCGGGACATTCTAGCAGAGAGGCGGACCCGCTTGAAACGAATTCTCAGGATGACACCAGTTTCGATATATTATTTTACAAACTATTAGGAGTTTGACGTTCCACTTACCTTTGTGCTTCAATGGATAAAACGACGTTTTGCTAAGAAAGTAAGTGGAACGACAGTGCATTTTTACTGCAAGTTTTATGGTGCATTTCTCATAAATGGTACCACCCACACAATTCTTTTCAAGAGGGAAGTCTCAAGTCTCACCTGCTGGAATATTTAGCGTGAAAGCTTGGGCGTATTTGTGATTCATTGGAAAAAACACAGGGCGAAAAAACACGGACACGAGAGAGCGACACGCACATAGCGCTGACTTGCGACAGTTTATTCATGAGGACATGCCGGAAGAAATATATAAGGCACAACCATGCGCAACACTTAAATAATTAGCAAACACTGGAGCATCATTTCGAATGATGATAATGATAGCCACGTGCTGACAATGCCCACTGGCTGTTTGTCATTCAAATGTTGTTAAGATATGCGATTTCCCGAGATGAAAGTGCAATCGAAGGTGAACTGACGCACGAGCTATCAAATTTCCTGATGAAATCTGCCTCAATGATTTGACGTGTCAGCTGTGAATTATGTCTAGCCAGCACTTCGCTTTTGTCAAAGTAGGGATTACACCCGTGATCACGGCAATGAATGCACAGATGACCCTATACCATGTTGTACACGTTATTATTGTGCTCTCTGAGACGATCGCTTATGCACCTGCCGGTCTGTCCCACGTACTTTTTTCCACAGGAGAGAGGAATCATATACACCACGCCGGTGGTGCAGGACACTAAACCATTCCTGTGTTTCACAGTACAACGACCACGCCTGGTTTGCGAACCAAACTTGCAAAGTTTCAATAGTTTTTCCGGAGCGGAAAAAAACCGCAGTACCGAGGAGCGGGAAACCGCTTCTCTCTTCCAAGTCAGCACATTCGAAATTAGTGAAAAGGGGGAATCACTAAGGTGTGCCTGATCAATGCCCTCAGAAGGTCATGTCCGCATTCAATGCAAATAAGTTTTGATGCGCAGGTTGACCGCTTGTTAGCTGCCGGATACACGAAGGCTTTAATATCAGCCGTCGCGGAAAAGCTTTGTAGGCAAATCAAGCTGGGTGAAAACAATCGAGGCACCACGTCCGCCAGTGGAAAAGAAAAAACTTGCAATACTTCCGTATATACATGATGTGTCCCACCAACTGAAGAGTTTAGAGCAAAGCGCTGGTGTTGCAGTAGATTTTTCTGCTCCGGAAAAACTATCGAAACTTTGCAAGTTTGGTTCGCAAACCAGGCGTGGTCGTTGTACTGTGAAACACAGGAATGGTTTATTGTCCTTAATCACTTGAGTGGTGTATATGATTCCTCTCTCCTGTGGAAAAAAGTACGTGGGACAGACCGGCACGTGCATAAACGATCGTCTGAGGGAGCACCATAATAACGTGTACAACATGGTATAGGGTCATCTGGGCATTCATTGCCGTGATCACGGGTGTAAGCCCTACTTTGACAAAAGCGAAGTGCTGGCTAGACATAATTCACAACTGACACGTGAAATGATTGAGGCAGATTTCATCAGAAAATTTGATAGCTCGTGCGTCAGTTCACCTTCGATTGCACTTTCATCTCGGGAAATCGCATATCTTAACAACATTTGAATGACAAACAGCCAGTGTGCATTGTCAGCACGTGGCTATTATTATCATCATTCGAAATGATGCTCCAGTGTTTGCTAATTATTTAAGTGTTGCGCATGGTTGTGCCTTATATATTTCTTCCTTCATGTCCTCATGAATGAACTATTGGAAGTCAGCGCTGTGTGCGTGTCGCTCTATCGTGTCCATGTCTGATGATGATGATGTGCGGTGTTTTATGGCGCAAGGGCCAGGTATGGCCAAAGAGCGCCATGACAAGTGGTAATGTAATCGATGAGCTGTTATGGCGTGGGCAACGAGTTTCTCATGGTAAATGTGACATGGTTGTAAAGGGGCCTAAAAACTGTCGCTGTAAATGGCATAAAACATATAGGTAGTAAAATAATGATAGTGACTGAAGTGGCGTATGCTAAGAGTTGAAATGTGGAGCAAGGTTGTGATGACTTAACACGCATTTAAAAATGAAAAAGTGATGGTTGACAACGAGTAGCACAACAGCCTCACCAGGTACCTTGAGTACAAGGGGCCCGAGGCATATGCTATAAACGAAGGTTGACATCGCAACAGCGGCCTCTCGCAGGAGGCCGTTCTACGAATTTCTTGGGCAGAATACGTTGAGCGTATGGACGTCATTTAAGAACGCTAAAATGTATTCATGTGCATGTGTTTTTTGCGCTGTGTTTTTTCCATTGAGGCTGGAATATGTCACTTGCAATGTATGCCATAAGGTAATAAGGTAAGAACCTAATGAATGTTGGTAAATACTTGACTATGCATTTATTTATTTATTTGAGTACCCTAAGGGTCCTTTAGGGCATTATATAGGGGGGATGGAAAAGAATAAATGCAAGTCCAATGTGTACAATGTAAATATATAGGAAGACATTAGGTACAATAAAATGATCTAAACGTTGAACAGAAACAAACAAAAAATAAGAAAAAGAAAAAAAACGGACTTTATACAATATCTGGCAACGTGAAAAAACGCACACGAACTCAAACGCGATGAAGACGATCAGTCCTCATGAGAACATGAGTTTAAAATATACAATCGAAAAATATAAATTCAAATATATATCAGATGTATCACAAATGCGTATCAGGTGGAAAGGAAAAAACATTATGCAATACTAAGCACAAAAAACAACCGTAAAGCAAATATTCAAGCATACATCCGTTATCCCAGGTTGGTACACTCTAAGAAGGTAAGCAGTGCTGCTGGAAAGGATTCCGCAAGCGAGACACTGTATGAAAATAGTGAGTTCCATTCGGAAATAGATAAAAATAGAGGCGAATTTTGATACGCGTTTGTCCTAGTAAATATAGGTTTTACTTTATGAACGTGGTCTGCGCGCGTCGAGATGTGAGGAGCAGGAAGAATATAGGCTCGGGAGAATGGAATGTTGCTGTGCTAAATGGTATGGAAGAACAACCACCTTGTTAATTTCCTGCGCATGTCAAGGGAAGGGATATTCAGTGATTTCTGTAAGTCGGACACACTTTGAAAGCGAAAGTATGAAAACAAGATGAACCGCGCAACTTATTTTGGACTGATTAGAGTAAATTCGTAAGATTAGGATGGATGGGGGTACCAAATTGTGGACGCATATCCTAAGAGTGCCTGATAAGAGAACTGCATGAGTGAAGTCTAGTATCTTTGTTCGCAAGGTGTAAGTCCACTTTGAGGTAGCCAAGTTTTTACATGCTTTCGTGGTAATGTGTTCAATGTGGATATTCAAGCCTAAATTGGAAGGTAAACAGAACCCCCAAGTATATGATTGAAGATGCTGAGTCAATTGTAATACCGCGCATTTTATACTGGTGAGAGGTAAGTCGAATAATACAAGCAAGTTTTCCATGTTTAATTTTGGCTATGTTAATTTCCATCTTTCATGTGTCCACCATTCAGTAAGTTTTGTTAGACAGCAGCGCAGTGATGTCGGCAGGACAGCTTATTTCATTATACAAGACGCAGTCATCTGCGAAGAGACGTTTTTGTGGAGTAACATTAGTTGTGATGTCATTGATATAAATGAAAAATAACAGTGGACCTAGGACGGATCCCTTCAGGAACTCCCGAAGTGACTAGAGTGGGGTTAGAAAAGTATTTTAAACAGATTGCTTGAAATCAGTTCGCTCGGAAATCCTCAATCGATAGCGTCGTGTTAGAGTCAAGCTGTATAGTTTCTAACTTTCAGTTTCAGACGATTATGTTGCGGCCAGTCGAGAGCTCGGAAAAGTCAATAAAAATGACGTCTGTGCCAACCAATTTGTGCATATAAGTTCATATAATTGCGTCTGACTTGAGTGAATTTGACGAAAGCCAGGCTGCTTATTGAGGAGCAGGCTATTTTCGTTAAGATAGGCTATAATGTGAGGCTGCAGGTTGTGTTACAGTAATTTGCAACAAATATATGCAAGTGATATAGATCTGTAATTATTAGGGTCTGCTGTGTCACAAGATTCAAATACCGCAATCAATAATGCTCATTTCCAATCTCCCGGCAGGCATCCCGTATCTAGGGATTGCTGAAATATTAGCGATAACAAAACAGAAGAGTAGTGCGAGGTTAATTTTGGTAGTTTAGCACTTATACCGTCAGGACCTGGGCCGGTTTTATGAAGCAGCCTGTCAACTGCATGAGTGACATCATGTTCCAAAAGCATGATGAATGAAAAAGCGAATCGAGTATATGGTTGCTGAAGTGTGTGAGTGTTATCAAGCGGCAGTTCTTTAGTGAAAACTGCAGAGAAGCATTTGCTAAATTGCTCCACGCTATCTCTTGAGTTAAGAAAAGCTCAATTTTCGGAAATTACTTAGGGAGCAGTGTGATTCGCTTTTGGGCGAGCTATTTTTGCGAAAACTTTATCCGGTCAGTTTTTATCTTATTGAGAAGGGTGCAATAAAAACTTGTCTTTAGCTTGGAGAATTGCAGTTTTTGTATGGCGCGCTATTGTTTCTGTAATTTTGCCAGTCTTCTGGAGCATTTGTTCGGGCAGCTTTTCTGAATGCTCGTTCTTTAGTAATGCATTTCTTCACTTCGCGGTTAAACCATGGATTGTTCTGCCTTGAGCTGATGATTATTTTTTGTACACAAACAGTATTAACTTCTCTAAGTTTATCGCGGAATAAGCACCAGTTATCATTAACCGTTATGTTTTAAACAGTGTTTGCAAAGTGGGCTGTAAATGAGGTTAACATAGCAATCATTCTTCCGGTGTCGGCGCATGCGTATTTAAGAAGGCATTCTTTCACTTTATTTTGATCGGCAGGTTTCAATGCAAAGGAATATTGCACCACCCTATGATCCCTTATTAGTTCTAGTACATGGGTCGCAGCAAGGGCTGGCTGATTTGCTAAAAGAATGTCTAGTACGTGGTCACCCCGTGTTGGTCCGCGCACGACTTGAGTTAACTGATGAAAGTGCAAGGTTTGTAGAAAATGAAGACATTCTGATTTGTTGCTATTTGCTTTCAATGATGACGTCGACCACTCAATACCAGGATAATTAAAGTCACCCCTAATATCAGTATGCATTTTGGAAACTGGCATATGATTTGTCGTACAGCGTAATTGAAAAAATGAACAAATTCCACACGGCCACCTGGTGGACAATAGCATGCACCAATGGCACATTGCGCATGCCCAATGCTTGCAGAGGCGAATACTATTTTGAGGGGAGAGTCGACTATCACTACAGACAGTTGATATTCCTTTTTAATTACTATACTTACTCCGCCTCTTCGAAAGCCTTCCCTGTCCTTAGGAAAGATTAAAAAGATGTATCAAGTGCGAGTTCGCGGTTTTTGATGTCGCTGGAAGGACGATTTTCTTTACCGATTACTACGTCTGTGGTGAAAGAATTAGCGTTTTTAGTGCGTTAATTTTGTAATATAGACTGCCTAAATTTGCCAAGAGCAACGAGACTTCGTGTCTAGACGTAACCTTACCCCTTTCAGTTTGTTTTCGTCGACTACTGAAAGGTTGGTTCCTTGCAGTAACCTGGACAACATTATTAGATACTGAGTCATACCGATAAGCAGAGCCTTTGAAATGCCGAGTGGTAAAACGAATAGAAAAAGTTTCGTTTTGTTCCTGATTACTCTTAGCAAATTCGTGCAACTTCCTGCGAGCCAACTGTACCTTAGGGGAAAAAGTCTTCGGGTATCCCCACTCTAGGGAACTCAAGGTTTTTCAGTTTGTGGGCATTTTTTAGCACTTGTGTTTTTGATTTAAAGTGCGGAATTGAATGATGATAAGGCGGTGAAAACCATGACAGCGCTGACCAATACGATGGGCACGTTTAATGTCACCAACGTTGACCTTGAAGTCAGCCGAACAAAATTCCTTCACAATGGCTTCGTATCCGACATATCCTTCATGACCCTCTTCAGGTACACAACTGATTATCAGGTTGTTGGTCCTCATTCTGTTACTTATGTGGTCCACAGCTTCAGCGAGTTCCTCATTTGCTTTTGATATGTTTATCTTAATTTCCTGAACAGAACTCTTGACGGCGTCAAAGTGTTTTTTGTTTTAATTTTCGTTGCACTACATTTTTTTTTTCAATAGCGGTGACATGGGTATTCAAGCTTGCAATTTGCTGCTCCACTTGCTTTAGATCGGATGACATTTCTTCGCAAAATTCTTTTGTGCAAATGTCTGCCTGTTCGGGTAGATCTGCTAATGGACTAGAGTTGTGTTATCCGCAAAAGGCAATTAAAAAATTGAAAGTGTTCGCTGAAACACCCTGTATATGTCAGGTTTTGTTCACGATAGATATGCGGAAGCAAACATTATTTCTTTTATTGATGCTGTATACTTCTACCTGTCAAATGCATTTTATGTTGTTTCTCATTACGCTTTTGACCACAAACTCTTGAGTTACAGCGTTAGGCCCAGCCTGTGCACGCTAATTAATGATTAGCTCTCCGCTCGGTTAAATTACCTTCGCGTTTGTGCTAAGTACTTTTCCTGTTATGAATCAACTTCCGGTGTTCCGCAAGGGTCCAGTAGGCCCAATATTTTTCAATATTGTGTTTTTTCTGTTGTCACCGATATCGGGGGCGAGCGGGTGTTAAAGGGATACGGACACAAAAGATGGCGGGTGGCTTTTTGCATCGGAACAAAAGTTGAACTGGCGAAAATGACGAATACAACAAGCTGCTTTGAAAAAAAAAGAACGAGAAACATCTTTTTTGTGATCTTCTGTTGCACCTTGCCTCCAATTGGCCGCCGGCAGAAGCTGAAATTTGACGTCATAACACCCACCCGCGCGCGCGCGCGCGGCCAAGGTCGGCCACAGCCGTCGCAGTGTTTACGGGGGTGTCGGTCCCTTGCAGCGTTTGTTGAACCCCTTTCGGCGATCTTCGCACGTGGTCCGTCCGAAACGTCCCCGTCGGTGCTCCAAGCAGGTGGTGGGTCTTACGTGCGCCTTCCCGCGGTCGTCGCTCGGTATTGACGCGTTCGTCGCAGCTGAAGCAAACGCCCAGACATTGCTGTTATAACAGCATCGTTGGTCGTGCCACGCCGTCGCACACGTTTCCCAGAGACTAGAAGGTGCGTAAACTTTGTATACCTGGCTGTCAACCATCGCGCACAGCCTGGAGACCTCTAAAAATGGCTTCATTTGCGCGGACCACTTCGTCAACGATGATTATGTGACCAGCCCGGCTGTGCTGAAAAGCCTCGGCACGCCGGTCAAAAGGCAATGCCTGAAGCCTGACGCTGTGCCATCGGTCTTCTCACGAAAACGCAAGGCAGAAAAAAATGATCAGCGGCGCGTTAGAAAAGAGGAGGCGAAAAGATGTCGGTAGAGTTTTCGTTCACTTGCAGCCTTCTTGGGCAGCGTGAGGGCTGGGGCGAGATGCCCGAGGCTGGGCACAAAGGTAGTAATGTCTTTAAAGATGTTGGCAAAGCATAGCAAAAGAATACAAGGGTGACGCGTGTGAGCGCGACTCACGAGATCAGTCCTACATGGCAGCGGGCAGATCGGCATAAACTACTATTAAGTCATCCACGCACTGCTGAAGTACCCGCAGCTACCTCACCTGCGTGCCCTCTTGAAAAGCAAGTTACAGAGGAAATGACAAATAATTCTTGCACAAGTGTCTGGTGCAGAGCGAAATCTTCGTGCTACGGTTGGCGAAAACCTGACCGGCATTGCCACGGCCGCCTGCTCTTCGTCACTTGACGCGGAAGGCTCGTAACCGTAAGCGGTAATGTTCTTGCCAAGTTGGAATGATCCTCGTCTTCAGACGTGTATTCATCGCTGGTAGAGGCACCAGAACTCGTATTCATGATCGCGATGGCGGCGTCGGCGCGCTTCGAATGACTGCGGCCGGCCGGCTGGCTATCCAACGAGGGTGTCATGACGTCACGCCTTCCAATTCCCTCGGGACGGGCGGCGAGGCGCGCGTTCATAAAAACGCCAAAAATAAATCTATCGGCTCAAAAATGAGCTAAGTGAATACTTCTTTTCGGTGTAATCACACATTGTGGATTCATTTTCAGCATTTTCGTAAAATTTTCAGATTTCGTGTCCGTATCCCTTTAAAAGAGATGAGGTTGGGGGACGCATGGCAACACAGCAAGCAGATTTTAATCCCACACAAACTCAAAAATCTAAATAAAGCTCCCTCAAACTAACACACACGGAAGGAAAAGCTACCAACAAATATACAACTTAATATTCACTAAACATGCCCTTAATTTCGCCTACGTTAGTTCTGGGCGTTTTCACACGAAAAGTCAGGCAACCCTCGCCTACGGTTATCTCTCCGCTTACGTGAAATGTCCTCACGTTTCTTGACGCTGACTCATGGGGCTCTTTTCGTCCAAGTCGTGTCGCGTCACTTTCGGAGTCATTGCTCCCGGCAATCTTGACGATGTTGTCGCCTTGGTGGACGCGTTTCTTGACGCTGACTCATGGGGCTCTCTTGGTCCACGTCGCATCGCGTCTGTTTCGGAGTCGTTGCTCCCGGCAATCTTGACGATGTCGTTGCCTTGGTGGACGCCTGTAACCCGGTCGCTTATGCTGACGTGGCAGAGAGGCCCGACGGACTAGGCCTAACGACGTTCTCGGTCATTGCTTCCGTCCACCTCCTTTCTCATGTGCCGACGTGGCGTTCCGGGGATAATCAAACGCGCTGGTCTGGCGATGACGGGGGATCCTCTCTGGAGTGCCCAGCCATGCCGTGTGATGCTGCAGCTGGTCCAAGGAGCCTCGCTCGAACGTCTCCGAGGTCGACGGCTGCACGTTGAACTGACCGCGTCACGGGCTCGGCCGAACATTCAAGTCTCCCGTCGCCAGTGCGTTGATGACGATGCGACCTTCTCGGCCCAGAGCCACGAACAGTGCCGTCTTTCCCTCGATTACGGCTCGGTTCACGTGCCTCGCGCGCTCGTGCGGTTCGGCACGCTCCGTGTACATCGCCGTCTTCTTCTCTCGCCACAGGCGGCCTCTTACATGTGACACATATCTTTGTTAATAATCTTGAAGAATGTTTGCGTCATTTGGTGTCTCCTTTTGTACGCTGATAAGTTTATCACGAGATAGAATCAGCACAGGATGCGAATTGTTACAGGAACACGCGATTTCTGTCACAAAAGGGTGTGCGTGCAACTTTTGCGTAATAATCCAACCAAAACACGGGTTCGCTTTAGTCACAAAGTGTCCACTTTGTTATACGAATACTCACTTGATAACAATGCTTTGAAAAGAGCGACTTGTACGCGTGACTTAGTAATATTGGTTGACACCCGACTAACTTTCGAAAAACATGTTCAAGCATTGTTAATGCATCCTGCAGAAGGTTAGTTAAGTCGCATATCAAGAATAACAAAAAAAGTTTACGAATATCAACAGCGTTGTTCGCTTGCATTCTTCTTCTGTCGGCTGGAGGTTAGAGTATAGTTCTTTTGTATGAATCTGCGTTAATTTGTCTAATGTGGCAAAATTGAATCTGTTCAGCGACCTTAAATTCGTATCCGGTGCGATCGATTTCAGGGACGCCTTTGAGCGTGTACTGCGCGTGTCTAATATTAAACCCCTAGAAACAAGCCGAAAATATCGCGATTACTTATTCTTGTAGAAACTAATTCACAACAACTTATCCTCTCCGCGGTTACTCTCAGCTGTAACGTTTTGCATGCCTCGCCAAAACCTGCGTAATTACACAATTTTTTACGTAAATTGAGCTTGCACCTCCAACATTATAACACGTCTTGTAACACAAACAAGTAGCTTGCGTTACAATCTTGATATTTTCAGTTCTTGTATTTGCCCTTTACCTGACTTCTCTCTTTGATTTATATCACTTTTTTGTTGCATTTTGTACCGCTCTTTCACGTTTTCCGTTTTGCTTTCTGTTTTTTGTGTGATAAAAGTGCACCAATACGAAGGCGTAGAGCTGTTACTGGGCACTTGCAGAAATAAATGAAATGAATGAAATGAAATAGTTGCTTGTGGAAACTGCAGTGGTCTGTCTGTTTTTTCAGCAACAGCTGCCTGCATGTTTCGTCTGCTATGGCCGACTGTGTGGTATACGTGTTGCGGCAATTGTAGTTGCCTACTTTCTTTCTACACTAACTGTATAATATATTTAATTGTGGCAACAGTAGTGACCTGCATTCTTTCTACGTCGTGTCATTACTTGTTGTGGCAACTGCACTGTGTGCTTTCTTTTTTGCGCTCACTGTTGTGGAAACTGTAGGTGTTCTAGTATACGCGTCCCATAGTAAAACCAACTGATATGCTCTCTCAAATGCTCTCTTACATAGGCCTTCATATTTTTTTTTGCGCAACATGCTAGCGATACTCGTTGCACGAACTGTTGTGGTCTACTTTCTAGGCAGCCTGTAACTGTACGTGTTCTACAGTTATAATAATAAATTTCAGTATTAATACGTAGTCATAGAGCATTGTCATAAACATACCCATATAGGACCCCATTTAGTTTCATACTGGCGTTATTTGTATTATGATTATATAAATTCAAGGCATATATTAGGAAGAGAACGCTGCGAGTAGAGCAGTTGGCGCGGGCAGTCTGTTTCGTGCCGGCACATAGCCAATGGAGCGAAGTATGACGCGACTGCCTTGGTAATCGGGGATCGTGAGAGGCTGTGCGTGGGTGACGCGTGGGCGCAATTCACAACAACCGCCACAGACAGACCTCCGCTAATGCAGCGCTTTGTTTCCATACAGACGACGCGCTCTATCCTGGTGCCATATCGTAGCCATATCTACCCGCCGCGGTGGCTCAGTCAGCTAAGGCGTTACGCTGCTGGGCACGAGGTCGCGGCATCGAATCCTGGCCGCGGCGGCCGCATTTCGATATAGGCGAAAATGCAAAAACACCCGTGTGCTTGCGTTTTAGTGCACGTTAAAGAACCCGATGAGGTCAAAATTACTCCGGAGCCCTCCACTACGGCGTGTCTCATAATCAGAACTGATTTGGGCATGTCAAAACCCCCGAAAAAAGATGAGCTGCGGTCTAAAATGTGTACGTATGGGGCGCACCATGTCACGCCTTATACACGGACGGACAGACGGAGCGACTTCCGAAGGAAGTCGCCCTAAAATGCTTATGCAATATATATGGAGATTATCGCGTTACTACTAAGATTGATACGACGAAGTTCATGGTGACAAACCAATGTACCAATGGCAGGCGTCGCGTGTCATTTATTCACGAGATGTCCTCGGCATAAAAAGTCAGCGCTTGTCTGCGTCGAATGAAGCGTTCAGCTTCTTTCGACGCAGACTCTTTACCCTACATAGACCTTAAGCGCGATGTAGAGAAAAATGGCGCAGTCCCTGTTGTCGCCTTACAGAGGAGTGAACATTCTTCCTATCAATAGCATTACAGAAAATGAGCGGCATGTCTTGAAAAGGGTAATAATGAGCTGGA
The DNA here is from genome assembly GCF_013339745.2 of Dermacentor silvarum. Lineage (NCBI taxonomy): Eukaryota > Metazoa > Arthropoda > Arachnida > Ixodida > Ixodidae > Dermacentor > Dermacentor silvarum. Next base: position 90,774,524 of record NC_051163.1, read on the forward strand.
TAGGGTTGTTGAAGTAATAGGCGATAATACTGTGAACTCCTTCACTACCGCTAGAAATGTGGTCATGTTCTGTGCTCGAATGTTTTAACATTTTATTTGAAGACGTAGTAGTCACTAGATAGTGCGATACATCAAATTATAGCATGGATACTGGTATTAGGAATAGAATCATAGCAGTAATATATGCTCAGACAATTTTGACCATTCATATTTGGCACTTCAATGAAGCAACTCAAGGGACGAATGAAATTTATAATTTGCTACATTAGTATACATAATTGACAGTAAAACAATGTAAAATATACAAAATATACACATTGTTTCTAATTCCCAATTTTTTTTAATTTGGATGACGCAACAAACTATATCAATATTTTTTTGCGACCAGTACTAGCCACATTGATGCCCAAGCTATGCGGGAAAGCAGTAGATTGGCAAACGTTAAAACGCGAAAGTTGTTATTCCACAGGGAGCATTTGTTTACGCTGTGCGACGTGCTCGTAGATAACTGGATACTGACCATCCATTCAGGTAACTCCTGCAAGTGGCTGTGGCCGCCATAGCTGTAATCGTGTAGTTTGGCGGCAAGTCTTCGAGAATGTCGGGGAAAAAGTAGGCTTTCGCGTTCGTTTCTTCAGCCAGTTGCTCAAGTTTGGCTTCTGCCTCGTCGCCCATCGCCATAGTCACCACTTCCACCTTGGCATCCAGCAGTTCCGGCTTGACTTCGCTAATGAAGGGCTCACGATTCTCATTGCCGTCGGTCAAAAGCACAATTGTGCCTCCTGGTGTCTGAGCGGACATTTTCAGAATCTGCACGTAATAAACACACAATCAATATCTTAAGGATGCAATATTAACAGTATTGCAATGTTTATACGCTCTGATTAATATTGCGCCCACGGAGCAACACGGTATCAATCCTTGCGCTGGCGCATTTGGCAATAGACATGAAAAAATATGTTTAAACGTTTTTTAAATTGTTTCTGCCTCGCTTTAGGTACCATAATTCTGCTCTGGTGCAAGTGTAAGACACTGGTAGACTCTTACGCTGAGTGGCGACTTAAACTAGATGTTCCTATTCTTCTGTGAATGAAACTTGAAATCTTAAACTTAAAAAAGAAATACCTGACATATTATAAAAGCACATATAATATAGAAACACAACACGAAGAGGGTAAGTTCTCAAATGATGTATGTGCTGGCACGGGGAGCTTTGAAAATGCATCTTTTTTTCTCATAGCTACCTTTATAAGATATACCTGATTGTCCAAATTAATGCTTTAAAATTTGGAACGGCCTTTATAACCTTCTCATTGTGCGTTTAATACGCCCACATTCCAAAATAGTATCCGGCATCTCTTTCTTAACATTTCATTTCTTTAAGCTTCGTCTCGACAAGCTTGGGAGGGAATAATGCAATTGAAAGCCCACCGTAAAGACCTTCATATGCAAGAAGGGAAGAAAACTATAACACACGTATCAACTGAAACGCGTTTATTAACTGAAAGGTCGCGCAGTGTCACAAACGAAGGAAGGCTCAAAACGTATTTGCGCACGCTCAAGGGAAGGTACAGCCAACCCAGAGTCATTTACAGGTGAAGCCACTCGTGGAAGATAACTCTTTAGGTATGACAGTTCCTCTTTCCGCAAGATAACTGAAAGCTAACTTACGCACGTACTTCTGCTGTTGCTTATACTCGGAGCCTCAATGTTAGGGCGAAGTTTTTCTGACTCATTCAAGATTCAGAGTACGCCTGCAATAGCGACAGCGTGATGAGGGTTAGACAGTGTTCTATGGCACACCGAAAGTTATGATCAATTATTATCGGATTCGTGTAACTGCCGGTACGCTCTGTAAAACAGTGACAGCCGCGGTGCGTTACTATGCAAAGAAAGAAACAGAAATCGAACTGCTGTGTCTGACGAATCGACTCATATCTTTGCTACATTTAAAAAAGATGGCACTGGCTGGGTCTGTTCTCTTTGAAAGAACGGTATGAAACCAAAGTGGTAATATCCTCAGTGCAGCAAATGTACGTCTTCAAACGTGCTTAAACTTAAACACTTAAACAACTTAAACAGCCCAAAGATTTCTTGCGTTTCTCTGAGGTTTTCGGCCTGTCTGTTGGGTTTGTATCGCGAATAATTACACAGTTAAAATAAATCAATGAATTTCACCGTAAATGACAGTATGTGGCCACAGAAAATACATCCAGCAGGCGTGACAGGCTCTGCGCCCACCCCCTCCAGCAAATTAGGAAACAGGGCGCGTGATAATACAGCACATGAAGAAGATAAACTGAACAACATACAAAAGTCAGGAGGCCTAAATAAAAAATAATAAATCAGCTAACAATCCTTGGAATGCAATGTGACGATTGAAGCAAAGCCATCCCAGCGACAGTGTGATTTCCTAACGAATTTTTCAAAGGATAAGCCGAGGTACTTAAGACTGCAAGAGTTGATGGCAACAAGCAGGGCATTTACTGTCCAGAATTATGAACTTAAAAAAGCAATAGCTGAAATGGAGCAATAGTATGGTAAAAATAAAGTAGAAATCCAAGTCTTTCAATGCACTCGGTGAAAACTTCCTCACAATTCTGAAGACTATCAGCCAAAAAGTACAGTGCCCCCTCTCCTATATTGGATGCTGATGTTAGTCATAGCCCATCCCATTCCTTCAAGGTCGACTACAAAGAAAAAAAAAAACGTCACCGCGTGAGCGAATACGCGCAATTTCACTCACGACCCAAAAAATGTCAGTTTGTAAGCAAACCATGAAAGCCATGGCTTAAGACCAAGGCAATTGTTTTTCCAGGAAGTAAAGTAAAGCCCGTCATCGTAAACAACCGAACAGATGCACCAAAGCAAAAAAAAAAAACTCTATTTGCAATATCTCAGAACTTGTACAAAGTGTAGCGAAAGATACGAACGCCATAGTGGGTCATGCTCTCCAGCCCTTTCTAGTGGGTCAATCCCTCCGGCGCTATTCCCGAGAAACGCCGCTCGGGCTGAGAGCTCGAGCCCTGAACTAACGATCGGTCCAAAAGGCTGGTGCCTACTAAACGCCTTTACAAGTGGTGGAGGTGCGGGGTGCACCGCGTAAATCCTGGAGCTTCGATCCCGTACCCTTCGCTCAACCATGCCAGAAGCCGCATCATTTCTGGAAGCAGTGTCGTCTGGTCGGAGATGGTGGCCAAACCAGCAATATGGTCGTCACGCGATAAAGGGCGACGTGTCATGGAGCGCTGCCTTCATTGCTCCTCGTAGCTTTGGCACAGAGTGACGACGTCTGTCACGGACTGAGGATTTTTCGCAAGTATCATGTTGAACGCATCGTCTTCAACCTTTCATGACATTTCTTATTTTGTCGGATTCCGACATCGTCGCGTTGACTCATTTGCACAATTCCAGAACATCTTCAATGTAGCTGGTAAACGATTCACCCGGCTGCTGTGTACGTTCTCGCAAACGCGATTCCGCTCGCAACTTGTGCACCGCAGGGCGACCAAACACCGCCACTAAAGAAGTCTTGAATGAGGACGACGTCGGAAAATCGGTCTCATGGTTACTGTACCAGAGATTGGCTACACCCGCGAGATAGAAGATCACATTGCTGAGCACTGCGGGGTCGTCCCATTTGTTGTGACCGCTTACCCTCTCATACGTTGTCAGCGAGTCCTCCACATCGGTTTCGTCCACGCCGCTGAAGATGGCAGAGTCCCTGTGGTGAGGCACACCAGGGCACATGACAGACTGAGGAGGTGCTTGCGGGGATGGGTTAGGTGGTACTTGCTGGGAGCGTCGTGTAACCAACGAACAAGTCGACGACATGCATCACCGCGAGGTGATACGACCTTCGAACAGTCCATGTGCATCGCCTGTGGTCCTCGTTACGAAGAAAGATGATTCTGCGCGGTGCTGTGTCCACTACCGGTGCCTGAACAAGATCACACACAAGGACGTCTACCCACTCCCGCGCATAGACGACGTCATTGACAGTCTACAAGTCGCAGAATTATTTTCATATTTAGATCTGCGCTCAGGGTATTGGAAAGCACCAATCGCTGACGCCTATCGGCCAACGACAGCTTTTGTAACACCCGACGGCTTATACGAATTTAACGTAACGCCTCCTGGACTTTGTAATGCGCCCGCAACTTTTGAGCGCGTGATGGGCACCGTTCTGCGTGACTTGAAGTGGCACACATGCTACTTCAAGTCACGCACTGCTACATGCCACACCTACGGTGTGTTTTGACGTGCTACAGAACGCAGGCCTACAACTAAACCTAAACTGCCGATTTGCAGCTGACAATCCTCGGTTACGTCGTATCCAAGGATGAGTTACTCCCCGATCCAGCCAAGCTTCGGGACGCCGCCGAATTCCCTAAGCCAACGTCTGTCAAAGAATTACGCAATTTCAAAGGTCTATGTTCTTACTTCAGACGCTTTATTCGCAATTTTCGCCGCCATCATCTCACCCCTGACGAAACTGCTTACACGCAACGGACCCCTCCTTTCGTGGTCGTCCCAGTGCGACGAGGCCATCACAAAGCTCCGTCGTCTGCTTACGTCTTCGCCAATTTTGCGCCAACACGATCCGATAGCTCCTACTAAGGTGCATACAGATGCCAGCGGCGTAGGCCTCGGCGCTGTTCTTGCCCAACGCAAGCAAGGGTTTCCTGAATATGTCGTCTCCTATGCAAGTCGCACACTTACGAAAGCGGAGACAAATTACACTGTGACAAAAAAGAATGCTTAGCCATCATCTGGGCTCTGAAGCAGTTCTGGCCTTATTTATATGACCGTCCATTTGACGTAGTCACGGACCACCATGCACTATGCTGGCTGTCGTCCTTGAAGGACCCCTCTGGCCGTTTTAATCGATGAGCACTTCGCCTACAGGACTACGATATCCGCGTGCTGTACCGCAACGGACGCCAGCATTCTGACGCCGACGCCCTCTCGCGCTCTCCATTGCTTACAATGCCTGCTCCTCACTATCCGAGATTGTTTCGTCGCTCGACCTTAACGCCATCACTTCTAAGCGGCGTAAGGACCATTGGATTACCTCCCTTCTAGACTTGCTTTCTGGTTCATCGGCACAACCAAGCACTCACACGTTGCGTCGCCAAGCACGTCACTTTGCCATTCGCGACAACCTGCTTCACCGACGCAATTATAGCCCCGACATACGCCAGTGGTTGTTCGTGGTACCCCACAGACTGCGTTCCGAAGTATGCGCAGCTTTCCACGCTGATCCACAATGTGCGCACTCTGGCATTTTCAAGACTTACCAGCGTCTTCAACAGCGGTATTATTGCCGCGGGATGTACAGTTACGTTCACAAGTTCGTTCGCTCTTGTCCCTATTGCCAGCGCCGCAAATCTTCACCCCGCCTCTCGCCAGCCGGTCTGCAACCTTTAGCTTGCCCTACCCGGCCGTTTGGGCGCGACGTCATTGATTTGTATGGACCCCTTCCCCTGACGTCGGCTGGAAATCGCTGGGCCATTGTGGCAGTCGACCACTTGATGCAATACGCCGAAACTGCCGCCCTACCGGCAGCTACAGCGTGCGATGTTGCCTCCATCTTGCTTCGTCGATTCATCCTGCGACATGGGCCACCGCAGTAACTGCTCAGTGATCGCGGAGGTGTCTTTCTGTCCGAAGTAGGTGAAGCCATTCTCAAGGAGTACCACGTTGTTCACCGTACAACTGCGGCGTACCACCCCCAAACCAGTGGCCTTACACAACGCTTCAACCGTACGCTCGGGGGCATGCTTGTTATGTACGCCGCCTCCGACCACACTAATTGGGACGCCATTCTGCCCTTCGTAACTTACGCCAATAACTCTGCTACACAGAGCACCACTGGCTTTTCACGTTTTTTCTTACTGTACGGTCGGCAGCAGTCGCGCACCATCGACACAATTCTACCGTACCAGCCGGGTGCATTAGAATATGCACCCATTTCTGACACGGCAAAACTGGCTCAGGAGTGCCGCGATCTCGCACGGGTCTTTACATCCAGTGACCAAGGGCGCCAGAGAGCACACGCGGTGACACCACTTCTGCACCCACCTTCCTTGCTGGAGCGCTTGTGTGGCTCTCGGTTCCTTCCGCTACACCTGGTCTCTCATCCAAACTAGTGGTCTCTAAAAAAGGCTGGTGCCTAATAAACGCCTTTACAAAGGAGAAATAAAATTAATTTTTTGATGGACCGATGTCTGCCAAATGAAGGCCCGCTGCACATCGAACCACAATGTCTATGGAATTTGGCATGAAGAAAAAAATTTCCAGTCGTATCTAATCCCACCACACACATGCCACTATGCTCTACATGGATATCAATAACATTCAGTCGTGATCATCTGGCGCGCAATATTCCGTCATTCACTTCAATGCTGAATAGCACCTGTGTCCGACCTCGTGTAATGGGGGTGCTGATTAGAGAGCTATAGTATGTCCGTAAGCTTATTAACGGTTGTGGAATAGCGGGTTAAATGAAATGGCCGGATGGATGGATGAATGCTTTGAGTATCCTTGAAACAGGCCGGTTGGTTGCACCACCGAGCTCTGTTTTTCTGAATGTGTTACCTGCCCTATTTTTTCACCGACCGAAATTCCCAGCACCCACATTTCTGAGCCATTATTATAATGCTAATTTTTGTAAGCCTCCGCTGTTTGTGTTCTCCCTACTTTCTGCCACCTAATCTCAAACCGCCTTTTACATAATTCTGTTGCGCATATGTTTACATTCCCCCTGCGATCCCTGAAGCCAATGGCTTCAAGGAGGCCAGCCTAGCCCAAACTGACAGCTCTGTAAATATCTTCACATTCCAATTTTATTAGAACTCGCTTTAAAGCAAGTTCTGCCGTTTCTCTTTTTATTTTGTTTTTAGCTCTTAATACAGTTTGTCATAGGCGCTTTCTTTTCCATTGCCACCAGCAATGTGACTGTCTCAGCCTCTCTGACTGCGTTTAATATTCTTTGCTGCCATGTTGCTTACTATACCAATCGCCTACTTGCTAATAATCTTCCCAGTTCTTTTCTTTCCAGTGCGACTCGTTATTTCTCCTGTACAAATACTTGTACACTCCAGCTACCCATTTACTTTTATCCATATTGCTCAATCGTTCGTAGAAATTTTACTCCGAGCTACCCGCACTTGAAAACTTCTCAGCCCAAATCATCCTCTAAGGCTTCATTTGAAGTCTTCCCGTGAGCACCCGATGAGAGGCGTGACACTGGCCTTTGGTTATCATCGAGTTCTGATCCGACCGCTGACTTCAAGCATACAACCGCATTTCCAAATTAGAGTCCTGAAAACATTACACCATTTCACATACACTGGTGACATTGTATCTATTGTAACCCCAAGCGCACTGCATTTCATTATGGCCACATTTCTCTGCCCCCTTTATATGAGTTTTGCCCCTGTTTTCACACACACACACACACACATACACACACACACACATATATATATATATATATATATATATATATATAGTAACTGGATTTTTCAATGGGCCAAGCGTATTTAGGAAAATCAGAAGCACAACTTCGCGGTTATCTTAGGTTTAATATTTTCCCAACAGTTTCGGTCGGTGGACCGACCTTTTTCAAGGGATGAAAAAGGTCGGTCCACCGACCGAAACGTTGTGCTTCTGATTTTCCTATATATATATATATATATATATATATATATATATATATATTGCCATTGTTTATTCATACACCGAGGCATTTTTATTCTTCTGCCTGAGACATTTCCTGGCCCTGTATTGACACTGAGTGTTCACTGTTTTTATTGTATGCTCAAATCCTCAACTCTCATCTTCCTGCCCAAAGGTATTAGCCAGACATTGCATATCACTTTGCCTGTCAGCATGCAACACAATGTCGTCCGCATAAAACAATCCTGGCAGCTGCTGCTCTAGTATCGGCCCCAGTTTTTGTATAATCAACCCGGTGTTGATTCCTATGCGCGCCCTTTGTATCCTCACCATGTACATCATAAACAGCGGGCATAAAGGGCACCCTCACCTTAGCGCTTTGGAAATGTCCAATTTAACGATATTACTCATATCTTCCTTTTCAAAGCAAATGGTATTTTCTGGGTCGATCTCCTTCAAAAGATGTATACATTCGTTGCCTAAGCATTCTCCTTTCAGAATATCTCACAAAATGTTGCGGTCAGCTTCGTCATACGCTCCAGTAACCCAAAAAAGGCACATACTCGCATAACAATTTTCTTTATTCCCTGGAAGTTTCAATGCATTGAACAAGAAAAAAAATGCTTTCAAAACAGACACCTACCAATATGAAGCCATTCTGGAGTTCCATTCAAATAAACCTTACCTCTACAGATGCTTGCATTTTTAATTTTATCGATGTAATGTTCTACTGTCTATATGAGTGAATATCTCTCCCCCTTATCTTTATAATTAAAGCTTTTTCTACTTTGTCGCTATCTGTTTGCTATTTATTAGCATTGCCTTCCAGTTTGTCACAAACTTTGTTTAGGATATTCGTATGTTTGAAGTTGGAAGTTTATTATTACTATTAGCAAAATAGCGATACATAAAATGAAGGAGACGTTTTACAGACTAGGGTCCCATAGTCCGAAGACTGTAGGGGGACCCACGATGAAGAAAGCATGTAAAAAAAAATGCAAATGCAAATTGCAAGACAATGTAGTATAAATAGAATAATATTATACAGAAGCTATAGCAAAACAACAAAACGATAAAACATAGTGATAAATACAACTAAATAATACAATCGCTACATCACAATTCAAAAAGGACAACATAGAATGATTATGACGATCGAAGGTGTAATTTTAAAGTTTTTTTGAACGTGTAAAGGTCAGTTAAAGACTTTATATTGGGTGGAATAGAGTTCCATAACGAAATGCCTGTGAATGACAACGATTTTATGCCTTAATTAGTGCGAACTCGGGGAAGTAATAAACTTCCTTCTAATGCGAAGCGAGTGCGGTTAGTGTTTTTTAGTAAGTCATAGTTGATGACTATTTGTCGTAGTTGATGATCTATTGTTCCAGTCTTCCCGCCTAAGCAGTTAAATAATGTGAGTTAAAAATATTCCAGGTGCAGCCACCCTTTTTTCGCGTATTTACAATATGCAGGTCACTTTTACCTTAGTTATTTGCTTAGACCAGTATTTGCAGTAGGAATCCCTTCCCTCTGAGCCCCCTCCCCCCCCCCCCCCCCCCCCCCCACCTCCGGTATGTGAGTCGCTTTCTGTTTACGTCAGCCGGGGGCGACTGCACTCTTTTTTTTTTTTTTTTGTCGGCGTATGCTCTCGTGATGCTTTCTGTCATTCAGCTATCACTTCTCCTATCTTCAGTTTTCTTTTTTCCTTTCCGGCAAACGTGTCGCTTCACTTCTTTTTATCGCGGTTACGCTAAGCAGTTCACTATATCCCCACTATTTGCTTGGCATTTTGCCAAGTTCGTTCTCCAATGCTGTGATTATATTTGCTTATAGTTGTGCTTTGTTTATCGTTCAAACTTTCACTTGTCATTCACCGCTCTTCGCTCTCGTTGCCACCTGCTTATTTCATTTTCAAAATGATGCGGTCCCTACCTATGCTGCTATACCCTTCCTTGTCCATCGCCACTTCTCTCAATTTATCATACGTTCCTTTTGTCATCAGACAGTAATCAGTGGTCTATTACCTACTTCATGCTTCCAGTGTGATGTGGTCATCACATTTAGGCCCTGTACCTAATATCAGGGAGCTACGGCACTCCTATAGTGACATCTAACTGATACCACGAAAATCTAATAAAGTAATGACTTAAATAAACTACTTCACTGCTTGGCAGCGAAGTAACCGTTGTCGTGCAGTACTTTTATAAGTCTATGGCGAAGCTAGCACTGACGCGACACAAAAAGAAATACACTGTAGTTGGACAAAACACTAGATGTCGCCACCAACTTTGCAACTAACTACTTTCTTTTCTAAAAAAATATAGGTAGGACATTACGCAAGATAACAACAAGAGCATGGTGGCGCAACCCAACACCCCGTTTCAAAGGGGACACTCATAGCATTGATCCATCCACCCTACCATCCACGGAACTGGTAACCCTGTTATCCGCTAACGGTAAGATGTTCATGGGGCAAGTAAAGCTCTCTATTTCAAACAGTTCAGCTACAATCCCAGAACAGACCTGGTTCTTGACGTGCCTGATTGCGAGGCCGTTTATCAAAATTTATAGTCCCTATTTCAGCTGCAGGACAAGAAAAAACCTATTCGGTTGCATATATCACTCACCTCGCTCTTCCACGACCATCCTTTTCCCTGCTCTCAATGCTCTACTTCGCACGCTATCAAACAAAATTAAAATTTATTTATCACCGGAGTTATAAAATAACTATGACGTATGGAAAGACAAAGACAAAAGAGGATATTTACACGGTGTTTACACTACAGCATGACCGCAAGATAGACACTCGCTCGCGCCGTCATCCCAGACACTTCATCGTCTTGCTCGTGGAGACTCGTCTCTTCAGCATCTGTAGATGGTACCGGCAGACAACCCCGGCGGCAAAAGCGCCACGCCGGTGTGTTAAATATAAAAGGCGTGTGCAGAGTGCTAGGATTTGAGCAAAAATAATTTCACAGGTGACATCGGTCCAGTATTTGCAGTAGGAATCCCTTCCCTCTGAGCCCCCTCCCCCCCACCTCCGGCATGTGAGTCGCTTTCTGTTTACGTCAGCCGGGGGCGACTGCACTCTTTTTTTTTTTTTTGTCGGCGTATGCTCTCGTGATGCTTTCTGTCATTCAGCTATCACTTCTCCTATCTTCAGTTTTCTTTTTTCCTTTCCGACAAACGTGTCGCTTCACTTCTTTTTATCGCGGTTACGCTAAGCAGTTCACTATATCCCCACTATTTGCTTGGCATTTTGCCAAGTTCGTTCTCCAATGCTGCGATTATATTTGCTTATAGTTGTGCTTTGTTTATCGTTCAAACTTTCACTTGTCATTCACCGCTCTTCGCTCTCGTTGCCACCTGCTTATTTCATTTTCAAAATGATGCGGTCCCTACCTATGCTGCTATACCCTTCCTTGTCCATCGCCACTTCTCTCAATTTATCATACGTTCCTTTTGTCATCAGACAGTAATCAGTGGTCTATTACCTACTTCATGCTTCCAGTGTGATGTGGTCATCACATTTAGGCCCTGTACCTAATATCAGGGAGCTACGGCACTCCTATAGTGACATCTAACTGATACCACGAAAATCTAATAAAGTAATGACTTAAATAAACTACTTCACTGCTTGGCAGCGAAGTAACCGTTGTCGTGCAGTACTTTTATAAGTCTATGGCGAAGCTAGCACTGACGCGACACAAAAAGAAATACACTGTAGTTGGACAAAACACTAGATGTCGCCACCAACTTTGCAACTAACTACTTTCTTTTCTAAAAAAATGTAGGTAGGACATTACGCAAGATAACAACAAGAGCATGGTGGCGCAACCCAACACCCCGTTTCAAAGGGGACACTCATAGCATTGATCCATCCACCCTACCATCCACGGAACTGGTAACCCTGTTATCCGCTAACGGTAAGATGTTCATGGGGCAAGTAAAGCTCTCTATTTCAAACAGTTCAGCTACAATCCCAGAACAGACCTGGTTCTTGACGTGCCTGATTGCGAGGCCGTTTATCAAAATTTATAGTCCCTATTTCAGCTGCAGGACAAGAAAAAACCTATTCGGTTGCATATATCACTCACCTCGCTCTTCCATGACCATCCTTTTCCCTGCTCTCAATGCTCTACTTCGCACGCTATCAAACAAAATTAAAATTTATTTATCACCGGAGTTATAAAATAACTATGACGTATGGAAAGACAAAGACAAAAGAGGATATTTACACGGTGTTTACACTACAGCATGACCGCAAGATAGACACTCGCTCGCGCCGTCATCCCAGACACTTCATCGTCTTGCTCGTGGAGACTCGTCTCTTCAGCATCTGTAGATGGTACCGGCAGACAACCCCGGCGGCAAAAGCGCCACGCCGGTGTGTTAAATATAAAAGGCGTGTGCAGAGTGCTAGGATTTGAGCAAAAATAATTTCACAGGTGACATCGGTCACTTAGCGAAGCAAGAGATTGGGGGCCGGTGTAACAGGAGAGTAGTTTTTCGCAAAGGCCAACTTTACGAGATGGAGACCAAAGCCACAAGAGGGTGCCGGGTAGAAAATGGACATCACGGTGACGGAGATCGTAGCGGGGCTTCTATTTCTGCTGAGATACTTGCAATATTAACACCATAATTTATACACGCCAAGGCGCTAACAAGTACAACAAATACTTTCCTTGGATATGGCGTCGATTCTTTGTTGTACAAACCAACTCGCTCAGTAGGTTTGTACAATCGACTATGCTTTAACGAATCTACTTAAGGTGATTCAGAATTTTAGCCTTCGTGCCGCAACTTTCTGAATACCCGTCAACAGTTCGTATTCGCTAACCAATGCTCGTCTAATCTACCACCCGCTATCTCCGGCGTGCCGCAAGGCACTGTCCTAGGACCTCTATTCTTCTTAATATACATTAACGACTTAACGAGAGGTTGCTCTTCAAACATTTGTTTGTTCGCTGATGATTGGGTAATTTATCGTCCTGTTACTGACGACGCCGATTCTCGTTCTCTCCAGTTCGACCTTAACATCATTGAAACCTGATGTAATAATTGGCTAATGTGTCTCAACCTCAATAAAAAGTCGCAACTTACTTTCCACCGCCACCAATCATTTATTTCAGCTAAATACGTTATCGTTGGCTCTGAAATATCTGGCGTCACTTTTTATAAATAGTTAGGTCCTGTCCAGTAAACTCTGTTGGTCTTCACACATTTGCAACATTAGCAATGATGTCAATTGTGTTCTATTTTACCTGCGCCGTAATCTTCGTCTTATTCCCCCTTCAGTAAAACTACTAGGATATTTAACATCTGTCCAACCCAAACTGGAATACGCATTTTCAGTGTGGGACCCATACCAATCTAACCTCGCAACAGCACTAGAATCCCTGCAGAATCGCGCAGCAAGGTTTATTCACTCCGACGACTGTTACCACACTAGCGTCACTAAAATTAAGTCATCTCCGAACCTTCCAACCCTCAAGCACCGCCGCAAAAGAGCAGGGCTCTGTCTCTTGTACAAGCTTTATCACTCGCTCTTTCACCAAATCAACATATATACCTGCGCATCGAACTTCATCTCGTCATAGCAATTTAAAGGCTGTTTATCCCCTTCCAGCTTGCACCGCCAGTCATCTTAAGTCTTTCTTCGTTCAGACAGCGAAAGACTGGAATCATCTACCTGCCGAAGTGGTGCACCACTCCAGTCATTCATCGTTCAAGGCATTCATCGAAAATATAACCTACTAGGTATGCCCACCTCTCATGTAAAACCCCGAAATGGGTATTTGCGGTACCAGTAAAGAAATAAATAAATAGGTGTAACTAACTGCATCTTCTTCCAATACTCGTTGTAAATCCTTGCTGGCCGAAAAACAGTTTATTGAATCATTGAAGCAAAGCATGTCATGCCTCTATAAAATGGTGATGCTCATATTGTAATCTTGTAAAGTGTTCACAGCATATGTGAGGCTTTCAGTCACGTTGTAAATTTATTCTTTAGAGGTGCCGTTTTCCCAAGTGACTTGAAAGGATAAAAAAAATAATTCATGTGCCCCAAAAAAATGAGACACCACCTTCCTAGCAAAATACAGGCCTATATCTATCTTGCCATGTTTCAGTAAAGCATTAGAAAAAAACTAATAGAACAGCGCCTATCTAACTACTTGTACAAGTTCCGACTATTAATACCGAGACAGTTTATATTTCCTGTGGGATATTCTACTTACCTAGCTTTATTCACCCTCACCGACAAGATCAAAGCGGGAATTGATGGGGGCATATTCGTCGGATCTGTCTTTATCGATTACTCGAGAGCATTCAATTCCTTTAATCACACCATTCTCTTTATTAAACTCAGCGCATATGGCATAACAGGTCCATCTTTAGAGCTACTGCGAAGTTATTTACACGACAGACAGCAAAACGTTTGTTTTTCAGGAGTACTGTGTGACACAAAAATTAAAAAAAACACTGATTTCACAAACTGTGTAACTTCTACAGAATGTCTTTTGTACGCGGACGACACTACTGTTTACGCTTCCCATAACACATCTGTACGCCAACTGAGCGTTTAAATGAGAGAGAGAGAGAGAGAATAACTTTATTGAGAATGCCTGCAGAGTCGATTAGGCTCCCTCCACGCAGGGAGGACGAGCTTTCATCGCGACGCGGCCACTACGTCAGTCTCGTGCGTTATGCTCCTCGAGGTCTTGCTCCCTCGCTACTTCCGCGAGTCCGAGAGGGCCGCCGCCCCCTTCCTGGTGGTGCCGCCCCCCTTCTCCTCGGTTTCGTTCGGTCACTGCCTTTCTGGAGCTGCCGAGACCTGCTGGACGGCCTTGAGTTGTGTCTCTTGATCGTAGATCCTCGTTGCAGCCTCTAGCTGCGGCGGGATCGTCGTCTTCTCACTGGCTTCTCTCGGATTTACGCCACAGTCCCAAAGGATGTTGTGATGAAACTGATTATGTAGTGACGTTAGATTGGTGATGAAAATGTAATGAGGTTTGGGCCCAGGACCACTCACCAAGGAACACAATCGCCCACTCGAGTGCACACAAAAACACAGAATATTGTGGGCATTTCTTAGTGACTTCTTCGTTGGCTGCACATGTTCATCATCTCATCGGCTTCGTCGTCTTCATCGCTTGTGGGGACTCATCTGGAAACTGATCTGTGCCTCGAGTGTGATCGGTCCGCCGCGTCTTCGGGGCGTATTAAAGGTCGTGTAAATGCTACGTCGCAAGTGGTGGAGGTTGTTCCTCGGTCCCCCGTCCTCTGCTCGCCCGCTCTACCTCCTGGAGCTTCGCTCAGGTCGCCGTTTGTGCCAGCTGTCCACCAACATGCCACAGGACGAGCCATATGGCACTTCTACGTCTACAATCTCGGCTCCGCCTGCCGCAGCCTCTCCATCTTGGATCGTCAGTGGGCCCCAGCGCGACCCCCATCTGTTCGCTGGCTTCCGTGGTGAAGATGTGGAGGATTGGCTTGACAACTACGACCGGGTGAGTTCTGCTAACCACTGGAACGAGGTGATGAAGCTACGCCACGTCTCCTTCTACCTCACGGGCGTAGCGAAGACTTGGTTTTTCAACCACGAGATCGACCTCACCGACTGGAATATTTTCAAACAGCAGCTCCGACAGGTTTTTGGTACTCCAGCTGTTCGTTCCGCCATCGCGAAGAAGACACTCGACACTCGCACACAACAACTCGGCGAGTCATATACCTCGTATATAGAGGATGTCCTCGCTCTGTGTCGACGCGTCAACGCTTCCATGGCCGAATCATACAGAGTACGCCACATACTAAAAGGCACTGGTCCTCTTGCCTTCAATGCGTTGGCAATCAAGGACCCGGCTACCGTCGCTGATATTGTAGCTACGTGCCAGCGCCTCGACGAACTCGAATCTGTCCGATTGCCGCCCCCGGACAACCCTGACAACAACCCTATCACCGATTCCTCGTTGCGCGCAATGGTCCGCGCAATCATACGAGAAGAGCTGCAGTCTCTTGGCTTCTCGGCAGGTCCCATTCCTGCCCACACCCCCAGTACCACATTGCGTGACGTTGTCAAGGAGGAGTTGGCGTCTATGGCGGGTACTGCGTATACGGACCCTCTAGTCCCTAGGCCCCCACCAACGTACGCGCAGGTAGCTGCAGCTGCCCCAGCCTTCGTGCCATCGATGCCTACGAAACCAACGCAGACGCACTTGGCTTCGATGTCTACCAGCACACCAAACCAAGCTTACTTTCCGCCATGGCGTCCAACCCGACCTATTTGTTACTGTGGATATCGTGGCCACATCACACGTTTCTGTCACAAGCGGCAGCAAGACGAACGGCGTGGATTTGACACCTACGAACGGGACGACTTTTGTGCTGGGGCCTCTTTTCAACGCCGTCCTTATGCGCCGCGTTCCGACCGCTCGCCGTCACCACCTGCAACCTCCGCGACGCCTTCTAGCTCCCGTCCTGCCAGACGCCGCTCGCCGTGACCCCTTCGTCGCTCCACCTCGCCACTTAGACCAGCCTCTCCATTCGCCGACCGTCGACCGGAAAACTAAATTATGCAGCTTTTGGAGGAAAAGCTGCATTGCTCGACAGGACAGAAATTCCTCCAGCGCGTCCGCATAACATGCTATCTGTTTTCGTAGAAGGAGTACACGTGGAAGCTTTAATAGACACTGGCGCTAGTTTGTCAATTATTCACCGTGATTTGAGTTCGCGCCTCAGGAAAGTTACCACTCCTTATGATGAACCTACGCTACTCGCTGCTCCAGGGAACGCGATTCGACCTGCCGCCATGTGCACTGTTCGTGTCTCCATTGATGGAATTCTGCATTATGTACAATTCGCAGTGCTCAGTTCGTGTACCCAGCAGCTGATATTAGGATGGGATTTTCTTTCTACGGCGTCCGCTTCTATCTGCTGTCGGAAACGTGTTCTCCACATGACCGACACCGCCTATTCGCTACATACAGATGACGCACCACTTCGTTTGCTTGCTGCAGAAGACACCGAGCTACTTCCTTGCCATCAGCGAATTGTTGCAATCGCGTCGGATGTCATTGACCATGGTGACGTGTTCGTACAACCATCTGCGCACTGTCTCAGCAGAGGGATATTCTTTGCATCAGGGCTGGTCCGGCTTGAGAATGGCTCCGCATTCGTCTGCGTTACCAACCCGACATCCGAAGAGCTTCTGATCCCTAAGGGCACTACGTTGGCTTGCGTCACTAAATTCGAGCATCTCTCTGTTGTTTCTGTTGAAGTGGCTTCTGTTGGACGTTCCGCGCCTCTCTCTGCCCTTGAAGCTGCCATCAGTTCCGTCCTGACCTCTTCACAGTCACAGGAGTTGCTTGCTTTGCTGAAAAAGTACGAAACTTCGTTTGACGCACATGCCACTTCACTGGGACAGACTTCCGTCATCACGCATCGGATAGAGACAGATGGCGGGTCCATTGTTCGCCGTCGACCATATCGCGTCTCTCTTGCCGAGCGGAAAGTCATTGAAGAAAACGTCGACGACATGCTGCAACGGGGGATAATACGCCCCTCCGCTAGTCCTTGGTCATCCCCCGTCGTTCTAGTTCGGAAAAAAGACGGCTCCTTCCGGTTTTGCGTTGATTACCGGGCACTCAACAAGATCACGCGCAAGGATGTGTACCCTATGCCGCGCATAGGCGATGCCTTGGATTCACTGCAGAATGCCGAGTACTTCTCGAGTCTTGATTTGCGTTCAGGCTACTGGCAGATACCAATGCACGAGGACGATAAAGAAAAAACTGCGTTTTCAACACCAGATGGGCTCTACGAGTTCAATGTAATGCCATTCGGGCTCTGCAATGCACCCGCAACATTCGAGCGCATGATTGACAACGTTCTGCGTGGCCTAAAGTGGAAGACTTGCTTGTGTTATCTCGACGATATTGTTGTTTTCTATTCCACCTTCTCTCAACACCTGCAACGACTGGACGAAGTTCTCACGTGCCTTGCCAACGCTGGCGTACAGCTAAACACGAACAAGTGCCGTTTTGCCAGCAAGACAATTAAGGTCTTGGGTCACATTGTGAGCAAGGACGGCATTCGTCCTGATCCCGATAAGGTTTCAGCGGTTCTTCACTTCCCTCGCCCCGAACGGACCGAAGATTTGCGCAGTTTCCTTGGCCTCGCTTCTTATTTTCGCCGCTTCATACGTGACTTCGCCTCAATAGCTGCCCCGTTGCACAAATTACTCGGGTCGGGTGTTCCCGTTGAGTGGTCTCCCGAATGGGAAACAGCGTTTACCCATCTGAAACTACTCCCTCACATCTGAACCAGTACTTCGCCATTTCGATGAAACCGCACCCACACTCCTACATACGGACGCTAGTGGTCATGGCATCGGTGGTATTCTCCTGCAGCGAGATGAGTCTTCACGTGAGCGGGTCGTCGCCTACGCAAGCCGCGTACTGACGCACACCGAGAAGAATTATACCATCACTGAGAAGAAGTGCCTCGCTGTCGTTTGGTCGGTACAGAAGTTTCGACCTTATCTTCACGGCCGCCATTTTACCATTGTTACGGACCACCATGCCTTATGTTGGCTTTCCACGCTCACGAACTTGTCTGGACGCCTTGGTCGCTGGATTATCCGTCTTCAAGAATACGACTTCACTATTATCTACAAGTGTGGTAAAAAGCATCAGGACGCAGATGCGCTTTCTCGCTGCCCCCTTCCTACGACGCCATGCCATCGTTCTGCTCCTACCTTCCGCGACAAGCTTTCGGACCGTCCTTCTCCGCATGTGTCGTCTTTAACCGCTATTGACCAGACTCCTTCTGATGTTCATGGATCGCTCATAACTCACCAACTCGCTGACTCCTACTGTCGACGCATCATAGACCGCCTTCAGGGAACTTCGCGCCCGCCCAACGCCCGCCTTCGTCGACAGCTGACGCAATTCAAGCTCGACAACTGCGCCCTGTACCGCCATATCTATCACCCTGACGGTCAACGCTGGGTGCCGGTTCTACCTCGCTCTCTTCGCGCACATGTCCTTAAGGCCTATCACGACGACATGACTGCTGGTCACCTTGGTTTCCAGAAAACGTACGACCGCAACAAAGGTCGCTTCTACTGGCCTGGCTTATCCACAAGTGTAGCGCGGTACGTCGCTCCCTGCGCCATTTGCCAGCTTCGAAAGCTACCCACATCGGGTCAAAGCGGAGAGCTCCAACCACTCCCGTGTCCGTCGGCACCATTCGAAGTCGTTGGCGTATTGACCTGTATGGTCCCCTGCCCACGACTCTCACCGGCAATCGATGGATAGTGACAGCCGTCGACCACTTGACACGTTACGCCGAAACAGGTTGCGTGACTTCGGCGTCGGCTTCTGAAGTGGCTGCGTTTATACTTCAAGCATTAATCCTGCGTCACGGTGCTCCTCGTGTCATCCTTAGCGACCGTGGAAAGGCTTTCACGACGACATGACTGCTGGTCACCTTGGTTTCCAGAAAACGTACGACCGCAACAAAGGTCGCTTCTACTGGCCTGGCTTATCCACAAGAAGAATTGCTCCGAGCCGCCGGCACCACCCACAAGGCAACCTCCAGTTACCACCCTCAAACCAACGGCTTGACTGAGCGCTTTCATCGCACGCTCTCCGACATGATAGCTATGTACATTCAACCTGACCACACAAACTGGGACACAATTTCGCCATTCGTGACTTTTGCGTACAATACCGCCGTACAACGCACAACTAGTTACTCGCCATTCTACCTCGTATATGGCCGTTCGCCCTCTTCTTTTCTTGGCGTCTCTTTCTTCTCCGCCCCGGTCACTCTAGCTGCATCCTCTTGTGAACAATATATATCACGCCTCCTCCACTGTCGCCAGCTCGCCCGCATCAACACTGGAGCAAGGCAACATGACCGCAAGAACCTCTATGACGCATCCCACCGTGCAGTGTTTTTCCGCCCGGGCGATGAAGTGCTACTCCGGACTCCAGTTCGCACTCCTGGCTTATGCGAAAAGTTTCAGTTTCGGTTCATAGGCCCATGCAGAGTCTTAGAGCAGACTTCTCCCGTTAATTATCGCGTTCAACCTATTGTGGTTCCAACTGACCGCCGCTGTCGCGCTGCCGAGATTTTCCACGTCTCTCGCATGAAGCCTTTCACAAGGCGTTCGCCGTCCCTTTAAGTTGCGGCCAGGCTGGCCGCTCGCACGTGGGGGAAATTAGTGTGGGCATTTCTTAGTGACTTCTTCGTTGGCTGCACATGTTCATCATCTCATCGGCTTCGTCGTCTTCATCGCTTGTGGGGACTCATCTCGAGACTGATCTGTGCCTCGAGTGTGATCGGTCCGCCGCGTCTTCGGGGCGTATTAAAGGTCGTGTAAACGCTACGTCGCAATATATATTAACAGCACAAAGACGTACAGATTTCACGATGGACATGTAGTTAAGTTATGCTAACGCATACAGTCCCGAAGCTGCTACTAGAGGGTCCTGTTGTATAAGATAAAGTCTCTCGCCGTGCGTTCCTTTTGCGTGGAGCCCGTTGACGCGTAGAGGCCGATGTCGGTCCCGAAGGGTCGGCTGACGGCTGGCCGACGTCACCATGGGCCTACCCACGGCATCATGGGATCTGCAGCTGCAGCAGGGACGGTAGCAGACACAGCCGTGGTAGCCGTGCAACAGCTCTCGCTACTGCTCTCGCCTCCGGCAGCAGGTTTTCCCGGGCCACTGCCATGACCAGCCTGCTGCCGGAGACGAGAGCTGTTGCACAGCTACCATGGCTGTGTCTGCTACCATCGCTGCTGCAGCTGCAGATCCCATGATACCGTGGGTAGGCCCATGGTGACGTCGTCCAGCCGTCAGCCGACCCTTCGGGACCGACATCGGCCTCTACGCGTCAACGGACTTCACGCAAAAGGAACGCACGGCGAGAGACTTTATATTATATGACAGGACACTCTATAGTAGCAGCTTCGGGACTGCATGCGTTAGCATAATTTAATTACATGTCCATCGTGAAGTCTGTACGTTTTGTGCTGCTAATATATATTCTGTGTTTGTGTGGACTCGAGTGGTCGATTGCGTTCCTTGGTGAGTGGTCCTGGGCCCAAACCTCATTACAGTCTCATCACCAATCTAACGTCACTACGTAATCATTTCTTCACAATCTGGCGAGCTTGCCAGGATACCGCTCGTAAAATCATCGAAGGAAATTATCCTCCCTCGAGTGCACGCTCACAGAAACTAAACGATGGATACAGAAAGATTAGCCACTATTGGACCACAGCTAGGATTGTCCGGTGTGGAATTGCGTACGTGGATTGAGAATGAACAGGCAAGACAAAGAGCGGAACGAGCTGCGGAGAGAGAAGCAAGTAAGGAAGCCGACGAAAGAACTCGACAAATTCTTGAGCTCAAATTCAAGCTCCAAGAAGGAGCTCAGAGTGAATCCGCACGAATCAACACTGATTCGATGTCTCTTCCGAGTGCCGCTTCTTCAGTTCTCAACCCGCAAAAGTTGCTTCCGTTGTTTGATGAGCGACGCGATGATTTGCATGCGTATCGCAAAGGTTCGAGCGCGTGGCAACAGGACAAGATTGGCCACAAGAGAAGTGGGCATTAGCTGTGAGCATGTGTTTGAGTGGTGAAGCGCTAACAGTAATTGGCCGAATGACTGCGGCTGATTCATTAAACTATGAGAAAGTAAAGAAAGCTTTGCTGCAGAGGTTTCGATTCACTGCGCAAGGTTACCAGGAGAAATTTCGCAAGGCAAGGGCAGAGGATGGAGAAACCGGGAGACAGTTAGCTGCTAGGCTTTCAGGATACTTCGACCACTGGTTTGACATGGCTAACGTGTCGAGAACTTTCGACAGCCTTCGAGACCAGATGGTCGCCGAACAGTTTATCCGGTGTTGCCATCCAAAGCTTACTATATTCCTGAAAGAACAAGAATGCAAGTCACTCCAAGAGCTAGCTGATGCGGCTGATCGGTTCATTGAAGCTCAGAACCTATCGAATCTCGGGGAGGTTACGGAGGACGGAAAAGACGTCACAAGGAATCCTACCGACGCTCCAAGAAAACCACCACCAAGGTGTATGCTTTGCCAGCGCCTTGGGCATCAAGCTCATGAATGTCGCAACCCAGCAAAAGAAGTGACGAAGTGCAAGTTCTGTGGGAAGGTTGGTCACAAGAGCGACGACTGCTGGAGCACGAAGGCGCATAAAGAGAAAAGTTCAGCCTGCCTGGTCAACGAGAACCGCGATGATTTTTCTTTTTGTCACCCAACTAGAAAACACAAGAAAAGGAAAAGTCGTGACACGTTTCATAAAAAACCGGATGAAAGAAAACCCGTTTTTCTGGTGGAAGGAATGCCAGTAGTGGAAGGGCAAGTGCTCGGTCGAACAATTAGGGTTCTTCGTGATAGGGGCAGCAATACTGCAATTATCCGAAGAGACTTAGTTCCTGATCAGAGTTTGACTGGAAAGAGTAGCAGAGTCCTGCTTATTGATGGCTCTGTAATTGATGTGCCAGAGGCCAAACTCCACGTACATACACCGTACTTTAGTGGAGAAATCACAGCCTTATGTATGAACAAGCCGCTTTATGATCTTGTGCTCGGAAACCTACCGGGTGTCAGAGGACCTCACGAGCCAGATATTAACTGGAAGCACGCTTCAGTCGACCAAAGAGACACTGCGTCGCTAAACACCAGTGTGCAAATGATACCTGTGGAGCACCCTCACTATGTTTCCGCCATGGTCAAGCCACAACAGGATAAGATGACTCCATTGTGTGTACCAAAAATAAAGCGGTGCGACGTTACCAAAGAACAATTTGCAGAGGAACAGCACACGGACAAAACGCTGAAATCTCTGTTTACTAAAGTGAACAGAAAGTTCAAGTCACCAAAAGGCCACTGCTACTCATTCCTTGAAAAAGGTGGGCTTCTCTACCGACAGCACTGTCTTGCTACCGGCAGGACATTTAACCAGCTTGTCATGCCGAAGATGTTTAGAAGACCTATACTTGAAGTCTCACACGAAGGTCTTATGGCCGGACATCAAGGCATTCGGCGCAAGACAGATCGAGTCTTAGCGGATTTTTACTGGCCGGATCTGCATGGCGACCTGAAACGTTTCGTCAAGTCTTGCAATAAGTGCCAGCGAATAACACCAAAAGGCAAAATCTGTGTTGCGCCTCTGGGCAACATGCCTATAATACGTACACCTTTTGAGCGCGTTGCGGTCGATTTAATCGGTCCTTTCTCACCAAAATCAGACCGTGGCAACCGTTATATTCTCACCCTCATAGATTTTGCCACACGATATGCGGATGCCATCGCTCTCCCTGCAATTGATGCTGTGCACGTGGCAGAGGGAATGATTGAGATCTTCTCTCGCATTGGTCTACCCAAAGAGATCGTAAGCGACCAAGGAACAAGCTTCACAGCAGAACTCATGGAAGAGGTGGGCCGTCTACTTGCCATCAGGTTTCTACGAACAACTCCCTATCATGCCATGGCGAATGGGCTCATGGAGAAGTTCAACGGGACGCTGAAGACCATGCTGAAGAGGATGTGCCAGGACAAACCTCGATCATGGGACAGGTACCTTGCTCCACTGCTTTTCGCCTACAGAGAGGTGCCGCAAGCAAGCCTGGGCTTCTCGCCTTTTCAGTTGATTTATGGTCGACACGTACGAGGACCACTGGCGGTGCTCAAGGAGCTGTGGACCAATGATGATATCGACGGCGAAACGCGTACAACTTACACCTATCTTGTCGATCTTCGAAATCGCCTTGAGGAAACATGCAAACTCGCCCATGACGAGTTGGAGAAGGCACACGCAAAGCAAAAAACCTACTTTGACCGGAAGAGCCGACCTCGGAAGTTAAACGTTGGCGATAAAGTACTGCTTCTACTGCCGACTGATTCCAACAAATTGCTAATGCAATGGAAGGGTCCATTACAAGTCATCGAACGGAATAACGAAGTCGACTACGTTTTGAACATGAGTGAAAAAAGAAAAATATTCCACATCAATATGCTTAAGAAGTATGAGGAACGCGAACCTTCACAAGTGCAGCAGGTCTCTGCCATAAGCGAGATCACCAAGCCTTTAACAGAACTCACACGGAAATGACCAAACAACATTCTCGCGTGGGGACCGGCTCAAGACCAAGCGTTCAGCATTTTCAAGAATAAGCTCGGCAATGCTCCCATTCTACAAGCACTCAACATGACAAAGGGTCGCATAACGTCGGAGCGGATTACCTGAGCCGTGTCTAAATCGCTGAACGAACAAGTGTATATTACCATAGAGTTAAAATTTTTAACCTTTGGAGTGCTAAAGGACAAGAAGACAATTACCGATTTTACTTTTAAAACAACAGTTGTATATGTAGTGCACTCGTTGTCAAAGTGTACCTCCGCGCAACACGTTGGCCTTTCTTTTCCGCCTTCTTCCCCATTATAAAAGTTGTAAACAACTTTCTTAAAACCGGGGGTTGTCATGATATGGACGGAAGCGCGCGAAAAAAAAAGAGATTGCCGTGTTCGCCGTGCGGGGGCGATGACGAAGTGGTGTGATCGTGTGGCGCGTGGTGCGTGCGAGTGTTCGGAGCTGCTCGGCGTTGAAGGCCAGCCGGTTCTCGCTGGACGCCCGGTCCAGAGAACCCAGATCGCCCACTACGCCGTCCTTGGACGCAAAGTACCCGTGTTCCTGCTGGGCAACCGGTCCAGGGAGCCAGGTGAGCGGGGCAACCGCGGTCCAGAGAGCCACGCGAGCGGGGCAACCGTTCGAGAGAGCCAGGCGAGCGAGGCAACCGGTCCAGGGAGCCTCAAGGGCCTGTGTTCCTGCTGGACAACCGGTCCAGGGAGCCAGGCGAGGTGGTCGCTTTACCAGGCGACTGCCACGACCAGCCTGCTGCCGGAGACAAGAGCAGTAGCGAGAGCTGTTGCACAGCTACCATGGCTGTGTCTGCTACCGTCGCTGCTGCAGCTGCAGATCCCATGATACTGTAGGTAGGCCCATGGTGACGTCGTCCAGCCGTCAGCCGACCCTTCGGGACCGACATCGGCCTCTACGCGTCAACGGACTTCACGCAAAGGGAACGCACGGCGAGAGACTTTATATTATATGACAGGACACTCTATAGTAGCAGCTTCGGGACTGCATGCGTTAGCATAATTTAATTACATGTCCATCGTGAAGTCTGTACGTTTTGTGCTGTTAATATGTATTCTGTGTTTGTGTGCACTCGAGTGGTCGATTGCGTTCCTTGGTGAGTGGTCCTGGGCCCAAACCTCATTACAGTCTCATCACCAATCTAACGTCACTACATAATAATTTCTTCACAGATGTGAGCCGCGGTAGCTCTCTCCTTCGCACACAGTCTACACACGTCACTCGTGTACACACTCGGACACACGTGCTTAGCTAGCACCGGGGTGAGCAGGGACCCCGTCTGTAATTGTCGGTATAATGCCTCCTTCCGGGTAAGCCACGGGTGAGGTGGTGGCATAGTCTGTCTGTTAAGTCTGTACCATTTCACTATTTCGTTGAAGGTGGTCATCTTGTACTGTACCGCGACCAACACTCTGAGTCGGCCGTATTTGCAGCCGCGCGGTTGGTTAGTCCCCGCGCGGCCGCGTTGGCCGTCTCGTTGTGGTTCGCGTTCCCGCGTTCCGACACGTCACTGCCCATGTGGGCCGGAAACCACTTGATCACAGCAGCGCTTTTGCGCCCGATGTCTTCGACCTTGCGCAGTATGCGCGCGGCCTCATTACATACCATACCCTTGGCATAGTTCTTCACTGCCGTTCTGGAGTCACACAGCACTGTAGTGCATCCGGGGTCGGAGACGGCCAAGGCGATAGCCACCTCCTCCGCTTGGTGCACTTCTCGAGTCCGGACGCTCACTGCGGTCTTCGTTGAGCCCGTCGATGCTCCGACGACCACCGCCGCGTCCACGTAGACGGCGCCTTCTTCTCTGGCGTGGCGGTCCACGAGAGCCCTGGCGCTCGCCAACCTCCGCTCCTTTTTGTGCCCGGGGTTGACGTTCATCGGGATCGGGCAGACACTGAGCTTTCTATTGATGTTATCCGGTGTAGGTACGTTGTTCTGCTGCTTGCCTTCCCTCGGCTCGAGGCCAAGGTCCCGCAGTATCTGTCTTCCGGCTCTCGTTTCAGAGAGACGTTCGAGTTGCGCCGTTCTATGTGCCTCGGCTATTTCGTCCAGCGTGTTGTGGACTCCCAGCGCCATGGATTTTTCGGTGCTCGTGCTCCCGAGGAGACCGAGTGCCACCTTATACGCCTTGCGTATAGTGGCGTCTATCTTGTTACGTTTACTCGGCCTCCAGTTGTGGAAGGCGGGAACG
Source organism: Dermacentor silvarum (assembly GCF_013339745.2). Lineage (NCBI taxonomy): Eukaryota > Metazoa > Arthropoda > Arachnida > Ixodida > Ixodidae > Dermacentor > Dermacentor silvarum. The sequence goes on from NC_051163.1 coordinate 90,800,597, forward strand.
TACGTTATGTGGCTAACTGCAAAGGATTGAACGAGTCTAGTCAGGCTCTCCTCCTTCATCCCCGCTCTTCTGTTGGACACCCTCTTGATGAGTCTCATTGCCGCGACCGCTTTGCCCGCGAGCTTGTTTACCGTTTCACCGTTGACTTGATTTTGCTCGATGAGCAGCCCGAGCACTCGAATCTTCTCGACCTCCGGTATTACTTGTCCTCCCGCCGTCTTGATCGTGATGATGGGATGCTCGTACTTGAATTCCAGATCCTTTCTTTTCCTGCCCGCTCCTTTCGGTGGAATCACCAGCAGCTCTGACTTGCCCGGAGAGCAGACGAGTCCAGACCCGTCCAGCTGCTCCTCGATGGCGTTGACCGCTTCTTGCAGCGTTGTCTCGACGTGTCCGTCGCTTCCTCCCGGTACCCATAGCGTAACGTCGTCGGCGTAGATGGTGTGCCGGAGTCCCGTTACTCTTTCTAGCCGGTTGCCCACCCCGATCATCACGAGGTTGAAGAGTAACGGGGAGATCACCGAGCCCTGCGAGGTTCCGACGCTGCCCAAGCTTCTTCTCTTCGAGCTGCAGGTCTCCTGCGCAGATTTTGGTGGTCCGTTCCGTCAGGAAGTCTTTGATGTACTCGTATGTCTTTCTGCCCATGTTTAGCCTGGATACATGGACCAGGATAGCCGAGTGCCTCACTTTATCGAAGGCGCTCTGCAGGTCCAGCCCAAGTATGGCTCTGTTGTCCTTGGTGGCCGTCATATCGTCGATGATCTCGTTCTTCAGTAAGATCATGGCGTCTTGCGTCCCGAGCTTGTTCCGAAACCCTAAGATGGATTTTGGGTAGAGCTCCGATTCTTCCAGGTAACGCTGCCACCTGTTCATGAGAACGTGCTCGAGGGCCTTTCCCACGCTCGAAGTGAGCTAGAACGGCCTGAGGTTCTCTATGTTTGGTGGTCTGCCAGGCTTGAGGATGAGGATCGTGTTGGCTGCTTTCCATTGCTTGGGTAGCCTTCCATCTTGCCAGCACTTGTAGAATTTCGTGAGCGTTTCGATGGCCGCTTCGTTGAGGTTCTTGAGCGCTCTGTTGGTCCCTCGGTCGGGACCCGCGGCGGACCTGCCATTGAGATCCTGCAGGACCCTGGCCAGGGTGTTGTGTTGGAGGCCCTTGGTCTTTGTTTCGTCGAGGAGGTGCCGCAGCATGTTCCACGTCTTGCCCTTGTGTAACTGTCCGTCGGCTTCATTGCAGGCCTCGTTCCATTGTTGGGTGCATAGCACCTTGCGATGAGCCTCGATCTGCCTGTTGAGCTCGGCGATCTTCTTCCTTAGACTTCGGTTCGTTCGTTACTTCTGCCACCTCGCCTTTATGGATTGCTCGGCTTCTATCAGATGGGCCAGCCGACTGTCCATCTTGTCTATCCGTTCGTCTGTTTCCAGCTCTTTGGTGGCTCTTTCTGTCGTCTCAACGACGTTAGCCGCCCATTGTTCGATGTCCATAGTGTCCAGTTGCACCGCGGGTAGTGCCTTTCGAAAGGCGGCCCAATCCGTCATGCGATGCTTCCTTATGCCGGTGTTGCCTTAGCCTTCGAGCGGTGCGACGACCTCCACAATGTAGTGATCGCTGCCCAGCTCTTGTCCGGTGTTTCTCCATTCCGCTTCTCTCGTTCTTCCTTCGGTTATGACGAAGGTAAGGCCCGGAATGGTGTCTCTCGTACCCGATGTACCGATCCTGGTGGGAAAGACCGGATCCGTGATTAGGTTCAGTCCCACGTCGGTGGCATCTTGCATCAGCTCTCTTCCCTTGACCGTCGTTCTTTGGCAGCCCCAGTCTTGGTTTGGAGCGTTAAAGTTAGGAGCGTATTGCTCCCCGCGACTCTACTCGCCTTGTGAAGTAGTGCCTCGAACTTCTGTTGTCCATGAGACGGATTGCTGTAGACGTTCACCAGGAAAGTGCTCTCCTTCCTCTTCTTGCCCGTAATTACTTCCACCATGCAGTGTTCGATGGCGCTTCTGCCGATCAGTTCGTGTTCTATGAAGGTGATCCCTTTCCTAACGAAGGTGCAGACCCCTCTGCCCTTGCCCTTGGACGTGTCCCTTTCGCTCGGCGGGCTGTCGTGTGACCGGTAGCCCGGGAGTCTCGGTGTCTCTTCGCTGTGTGTCATGATATCTCGGTGTCTCTTCGCTGTGCGGTCATGATTGCTGCAGTTTGGCGATTATCTGTGCTTCCTTACTTTGCATTTGTGCCTGTATGTGCGCCTGCAGCTGTGTTTGCATCTGCGCTATCATATCGTGCTCTGAATGTTGGTTGTCATCTGCTGAACCGTTTGCTCGAGCGCGGTGAGGCGTTCGTTGGTTACCTTGCTGGTCGCCTCAAGATGGTCGAGTCTGTCGCCCTGTTTTTCGATTCTCTCCGTTATCTTTCGTTCTTTGGCGCCCTCTAAGGCTCTCCGCTTGGGAGCCGGTCCTGCCGCTATCTTGGCTCTCGGGTCCACCTCGACTTCTCGTTCGTCCTCGGTCATCTCTTGTTTCCTGTGTTGTGCGGGCGTCGGCTGCTGCTGCTGCTGTTGCTGCTGTTGCTGCATCGCATATAATGTGGTTAGCTTCTCGTTGATTTCCTTGATGGTTGCATCCTGTTCGGCGATTCTCCGCTTTAGCTTCTCGTTCTCGTCTCTCAAGGCTTTGTCCACCCCGTTCACTTCTTGGATCTTCTTCGCGGCGTTTTGCACCGGTGGTTGTCTCTGCCAACATGGTTGTCTCTGCCATGTTTGCCTTGACTGCGTCGGTCCAGGAGCCTCTCTCCCTCGACTGCGACGGTCTGTGGTGACTGGCGATCCTGCCAATTTTGCTGTCGTCCCTTTTGGAGCTGCTGTCGCGCTGTTTTGATTCCCCGCGGGGTCTCTCGGCAGGCGACGCTCGTCGCGGCGGAGAGCTTTCCGGGTCCGGTTGTTGCTGCATGGCTTCCATCTTGCGTTCCCATTGCCGCTTCTTGACCACGTACGGCACCTTGTACTTGTTTTTGCATTCCCTCTCGCCCGTTGGGCGCTGTCCCCCGCATAGCTTGCACTTGGGCTTGCATTGGCGTTCGTGACCCTCTATGGCGTTCGCGATTCCGCAGCCGAAGCACACGTTGGCGTTGGTATTCAGGAATACGTCTCTTCTATGGCCGACCCTGCCGCATTGCTTGCACACGTCAAAGTGCTTCCGTTAAAGCCAGCACTTGACCAATGTCGAGCCATACTTGACGTAGTTCGGAACTTTCTGTCCTGCGAAAAGTACCATCACCGTGGTTGTATTGACGATTCTGTGCGCCTCCACCGCTAGGGGGTTGTAGGGGTTCACGAAGTTTTTGGCTATTTCCTCCGGGGTATCGTCTACGGCTATGCCTCGGATGACTCCCTTGACCGTGCCATCCGGCGCCGTTCGGTAGGCGTTGATTTCGTATGTGTTACTTCCTATGTTAAGGGCTTTTACCTTAGAGTACAGCGTGGCGCGCCTCTCGTCCGGGGTGCTGACCACGATGATGTTTTGCTGCGCGTTTGTGCAGATGGTGTCTGCTTTGGCTTCTTCCTTCGTTACTCGAGCCGCCGTCCCGATGACCGACATGATAACTGAAGCCTCCGTTTTCGCCCCGTTGAGACCGCCACGTGGTCTCATGACTACCTTGGTGTCTTCTTTCGGCATATCTATCGGCATCCTCGCCGCTTTCGTTACCGAAGCTGGAACTCTCATAGCAAAGCTGGCCCTGGTCTTGGGTCTAGACTGGCGAGTAATGGCGGCGGACTCACCGTTTTCCTTGCCGGCCGTGATCTGCTTGATGCGCTTGCTGGAGGCCGACCAGCCTTCGGCGTCTTCCGGTGTAATGTCCTCTCCGTGAACTTCGATGCACGTGCGCCCGCCGAAACTGCCGATGCTCAGCGTTGACGCCATGGTGTCTCCCATCGACGTGAACACTTCCATTTCGGACGCCATCTTGGTCGTACTTGTCGCCAGGTTAGGCCTAGCGGTCGGGCCCGTCGCGACCGGTGGGCGTACTCGTGGTAGGCCTACGTTAGGCTTAGCAAAAAGTCCGCACAGCACCAGAGAAGATTCCTCTTAAATCGAGAAAGTCACGTACCACTTGGTCAAAACTGGTACCGGTCGATGCCCCGCACCTTCGCGCACACTTTGGTACCAATTATATTGCGGTAACTATAAATTAACGCTGCATTGATTGGCATAATAGCAGTAGTCGATGTGAAGCGCGTCCGCTCCTGTCGACATCCGCGCGTTCCTCTGAGCAAGGAGGAAAAAAAAGCCGTTTAAGTGATGAACTAAATAATATCAGTAGTTGGTGCAAAAAAAATACATTGCAAAAAACCCTCAGAAAACAAAGTTTATGGTTTTTAGTTCAGACAATAAACCTGTACCTAACCTTCCACGACTTTACACAGCTTCTCACCTAATATTACCATCTAATGAGTGCTCATTTTTAGGTGTTCAATTATACTACTTTCTAAAGTTTAATTTGCATGTCAGCTTCATACAAAAGAAAGCCGCTTATGGTATCAGGGGGCTGTTATAGGTCACACACTACTTTCAAAAGCACACTCTCCTGACATTGTATTATGCCTATATTTATAGCCATGTAAATTACTGTATCAGTTCTTGGGTCTCACATATCGCTCTCATATCTCATATCATATCATATCAGCACATCCAAAATAATGCTGTCCGTATCATCGCTTCGGCTCCTTATGAAGCTCATGTTACCCCAATCTTCACTGAGTTAAATCTCCTCACAATAAATAAAATTATCCAGTACGACCAAAGCCTCGTTATTTACCGTGCACTTAAAAACCCCCAATTACATTATGTCATTGGCAAGAATAGTCTTGCTATCCTAACACTACCAGGTTTTCTTTACAAAGTAACCATTAAATTCCAAAATATCGCAGCAACTATGGCAAGCTAACTGTTGGTTTTGCTAGTGTGAAAATGTGGCATAACTTACCCGCTCACGCGAAATCGTCACCTATATTATCGTCATGCCAAAGTTCACTGAGAGCTTATATTACTACATTGTAACTGCATCTCTTCTTTGGTGTACTTTTTATGTTGCTTATTATGCACATTTCTTATGTTGTGATGTGATGCCATAGGTTTATTGCTTTAACACTGTAGAAATTGTGGAATCCATTCTTTGTTCATAACCGCAATTGACGCCCTCTTATTTATGTATTATTACGGAACTAAGAAAAGAAGTTCCGTTGCAGCTTCTAACTGTGGGACCTCTTTCTGTGCAACCTCTACTGCGTATATGTAGTACTATTGAAGCAATAAACTTGAATCTGAATCTAAAATTATTCCGTCAATTCATTCCTTCTTTTCTAATCATGTCATGTAAAAAATGTACTGACACAAAGCGAAATACGTACTTTCGATGTTTCTCAATTATTTGTGCTTCTATTTTTTTTCTATGGATGTTATAAGACGTGCGCTGACTGAAGTCTTTTCGCTTAACGCCATATCTTTGTGATAATGCTACTTCATCGGCAACACTACACGTTTATGATCACTAAACTTAAACTCAAACGATGCACGCGATATTATAAGTTGGCACTGCGCCTAACTCTACTGAGTGTGCATGGCGGGTGTAGTGCAGTGTCCTTATCAGTGTTGTGTATGTGCGTGGACGGTTTGATAACTATCGAGACATGTGAATGAGAATGAAGAAACAGAAGAAGGCGAGCTAGGGACAGCTTCAAAGTGGGTACGAGCCATGTGCTGGGGGACATCATCATCAGGGGCAGCTTACGCGCTTGGCAGCGCTCAAAAAAAAAAAAACGAAGCAAGAGAAAAAAGGAAGAAGACGCGGGTGCCGAACGGGCAGAGCGGGCTCGTGACTGGAAGACGCAGGACCAGTGCGCTGTTCCGGGAGCTGCTGCCGCGGTACCTGAGGCGGCCCTGAGGACAACGCGCCTGCCTGTCGGTGCAGACGCGAAGTGGCGCCTGGTGCGAAGCCGTTTGGAGCAGGCCTGCTGCTGCCTGCTCGTTGCCGCCTGTTGGAGCAGCTTCAGGCTGTGTCCGGGGCGAGGCCTAACCGAGGCCTTTGCTCGAGGCCTAACCGAGGCCTTTGCTCGAGGCCTAACTGAGGCCTTTGCTTGGAGGCCGCCTCTTGCTCGAGGTGGCATGTGGAGTTGTGGCGGTGGAAGCCACCCACCTGACACCCGTTCGAGTGCTCTGGTCACGGTAAGCAGCCGTGGGCCGTCGCCTGCCTCATCTGAAGACCCGTGCTGTCATCCGGCCTTGGCTCGCCTCCAACGAGGGTCATCGTGCGTTATTTCATCAACAGAAATTGTCGCGACTGGCTCGAGACGACCTACCGCCGATCGACGACATCAGTACTGAATCCGTGAGGCCTATTGCTCTTCTCTCGAACGCTGCGCGTAGGACCTCGTGTAGACGTGTTTGTTGTAAGGACTTTTGCTCTGTATGCTGTGTTTAGTGTTTGTCTTGTTTCAGTCCCATCATGTTATATAAATGTTCGTTTTAAATCCGTTCATGCGTCTCTGACGTTATTACCGCCTGACTGCACACAGACATACGTGCCGAACTATTCCATCACAATTTCTGGCGTCCGCGACAGGACTAAGCTCTAACGTTACATCTATAGCCGCACGTAGTTTGTGTGTGGTAGACGGATAATGGACGAAAAGAGAATGCTAGTTGAGCTCGGGAAGGAGATGGGACTGAGTGGAGAGGCTTTGAAGGAATGGGTGAGCTCAGAGCAGAAGGACATGAGAGATCAGCGAGCAAAGGAACGAGAAGAAACAAAGCGGCACAGGAAGAACATGTACGAGAGTTAGCCCGCATGGAGGCTGAACGAGCGCTCCTCGAGGAGCGACGGCGGATAATAGAGGCAGAGCGTTCACAGGCGAGTGTCGTAAGCGATGAGACTGGTGGTGGTCATAGTTTTCGCAGTCCTCATAAGATGATTCCACCCTATAACGAGGATAGGGATGAACTAGACGCCTACATTCAAAGGTTTGAGAGAGCGGCTGCTAGTCATGGTTGGCCACGAGACAAGTGGGCCTTGTCGTTAAGTCTGCGTCTGACCGGTGAAGCATTAACGGCAGTAGGTCGGATGTCTGCAGAAGACGCCACGGACTATGTAAAGTTGAAACAGACTCTTCTGCTGCGGTTCCGCTACACGGAAGAAGGGTATCGCGTGAAGTTTCGAGACGCGAAGCCAGAAAATGCTGAGACGGCAAGACAGTTTGCAGGACGTCTTCTCGGCTACTTTGACCACTGGCAAGAGTTAGCAAAGACACCGAAGACTTATGAGGCGCTGAGAGATAGCGTCGTGTCTGAACCGTTTTTACGACGCTGCGAGGCAAAGTTGGCCATCTTTCTCAAGGAACGAGGTTGTCGTGACCTTGACACACTCGCAAAGACAGCCGACCAGTACCTGGAAGCACAAGGTATTAGGAATCTTGCGAGAGGCAAGGAAGAAAAGGAGGGGAAGCTTATAGCCCACAATAAAGCAGTGGCTACAAATGAAAGCAAAGGAAAGCCGCTCTGCTTTCTTTGTAACAAGCAGGGTCACCGAGCTTCCGACTGCTGGACTAGATCCAGAGCTCCAAAGGCATCACCATGCTGGATATGTAAGAAGACAGGTCATAGGGCAGATGCTTGCCCTACTGGCTCTAACAGGCGTGGTGAAGCGTCATGCTCTCTCTTATGACCTGAACAAATCCAAGGTAAAGAGGAAAAACACAGGAACTTGCCCAACCAAGTGCGGAAGACGATCACGACGTTCTTTACGTTGCTCAGAGTGGTACAACGTGTGCAGATGTGTCAAAAGCAATGCCGACGGTAATGGGTCAGTTTGAAGGGAAAAGGGTGACCATCCTGCGAGATACCGGCAGTGATACTGTCGTAGTGAAACGGTCCCTGCTTCCGAACTCCAAACTGACGGGTAGTACCCGCATAATACGCCTATTAGACCGATCCGCAAAGAAATTGCCAGAGGCGGAGGTGTACATTGACTCTCCAATTTTCAAGGGACACGTTCGTGTAGTTTGCATGGAGAATCCTCTATACGACTTTGTACTAGGCAACGTTGAAGGCGTCTACCCGATTGACGATGCTAAATGCAAGCAAGCAAGTTCAGAATTGTCAATTCGCAGTGCGAAAGATTCACGCGAAGACGGAATGACAGCTGCTGCAGGGACAAAGAAAGAACGGCAACAACTACCCGCACCACAAGTCAACCCGTTAAACATTAGCCTGGAGGAAATGCGGAAGTTGCAAAGCACGGACCCCACACTAGAAGCTTGTTTCGCAGCATTGGACAAAAGAAGCACGTCCAAGAAGCAAGCTGTAACCGAGTTCGTGTTGGTTCGAGGCATCCTCTTCCGGCGCTACCAGACTGCAGAACGACGGGACTTGGAGCAACTTGTGGTTCCGAAGAAGCTCCGTTGCACAGTGATGAAGATGGCGCATGAAGAATTACTTGCTGGACATCAGGGACAAAAGAGGACGATAGACCGTGTCCTTGAGGAATTTTATTGGCCGGGGGTACAGGCGGATGTTACACGTTTCGTAAAATCGTGTGACATATGCCAAAGAACTGTGCCAAAGCACCTTGTAGGTCGCGTGCCATTAGGGAATATGCCCATCATCGGGACAACCATTCCAACGAGTCGCAGTTGACATTATTGGTCCGTTGTCACCAACGTCCGATAAAGGGAATAAATATGTACTGACCATGATCGACTTTGCCACACGCTACCCCCATGCGGTAGCATTGCCAAGTATTGAGACAGAGCGGGTGGCAGAAGGCCTACTAGAAATGTTTTCCCGTGTTGGTGTTCCACGTGAGATAGTGAGTGACCGTGGCAGTCTTTCACGTCCAGCCTAATGCAGGAACTGGGACGACTACTGTCATTTAGACAACTGCCCACAACGCCGTACCATCCCATGGCGAATGGTCTCGTGGAAAGGTTTAATGGGACGCTTAAACAAATGATCCGACGCATGTGTCAAGAATGCCCTAAAAATGGAATAGATACTTAGCCCCATTGCTGTTCGCCTACCGAGAGGTCCCACAAGCAAGCCTGGGGTTTTCGCCATTTGACCTCCTGTATGGAAGATTTGTGCGGGGACCGATGTCCATCCTTAAGGAATTATGGACTGGCGATAACGAGACCAAGACCACGTACGGATATGTCGTAGAGCTCCAGGGAAGGTTACAGGACACATGCAAAATGGCTCATGAAGAGCTCCAGAAAGCAAAAGCTTCCCAAAAGAAGTACTATGACAGAAAGTCAAGGGCCAGACAGCTTGTTGCAGGTGATAAAGTGTTACTGCTCCTTCCATCAGAGAAGAACAAGCTAATCTTGACATGGAAGGGGTCCTTTCACGGTGGTCGAAAAACGAAACGACTATGACTACCTTATCGACCTCGGTTCGCGAGTGAGCCTATTCCACATCAATCTGCTTAAAAAATACGAGGAAGAGGCACCAAGCAAGGTCACCTGGGATGAATGCCACCAAGAAGCTTTTCAGACGCTACGTCATCTTCTATCCTCTAGTCCTGTCCTACGATCCCCGAACTTACACGAACCCTTTATTTTACGAACAGACGCATCCTCGTCAAGCATCGGAGCCGTCCTGATGCAACTACATGACGGTGTGCTTCACCCTGTAGCCTATGCCAGCCGTAAACTTTTACCACGCGAAGTCCGGTATTCGACTGTTGAGCGAGAAGCACTGGCTCTTGTATGGGCCATTCAAAAGTTTCACGTTTATCTCTTGGGTAAATGCTTTGTGCTGCAGACCGACCACCAGCCACTTGCTTACATAAACTCTGCGAAACAGATGAACAACCGCGTACTCCGGTGGAGTTTGCTCCTTACTGAATACGATTTTACGGTGGAGTATATCAAAGGGGCAGACAACATAGGTGCCGACTATCTTAGCCGTGTATGACGTACTCTTGGACAAATGTGTACAGCAGCGTGCAAATCATGTTTGTGTATGTTGTTTAGTTTGTGTGCACTGTGGACAAGTTGTTCCCCAAACAACTTTCTTAAGTGGGGAGATAATTGTAGTGCAGTGTCCTTATCAGTGTTGTGTATGTGCGTGGACGGTTTGACAACTATCGAGACATGTGAATGAAGAATGAAGAAACAGAAGAAGGCGAGCTAGGGACAGCTTCAAAGTGGGTACGAGCCATGTGCTGGGGACATCATCATCCGGGGCAGCTTGCGCGCTTGGCAGCGCTCAAAAAGAAACGAAGCAAGAGAAAAAAGGAAGAAGACGCGGGTGCCGAACGGGCAGAGCGGGCTCGTGACTGGAAGACGCAGGACCAGTGCGCTGTTCCGGGAGCTCCTGCCGCGGTACCTGAGGCGGCCCTGAGGACAACGCGCCTGCCTGTCGGTGCAGACGCGGAGTGGCGCCTGGTGCGACGCCGTTTGAGCAGGCCTGGCTGCTGCCTGCTCGTTGCCGCCTGTTGGAGCAGCTTCAGGCTGTGTCCGGGGCGAGGCCTAACCGAGGCCTTTGCTCGAGGCCTAACTGAGGCCTTGCTTGGAGGCCGCCTCTTGCTCGAGGTGGCATGTGGAGTTGTGGCGGTGGAAGCCACCCGCTTGACACCCGTTCGAGTGCTCTGGTCACGGTAATGCAGCCGTGGGCCGTCGCTTGCCTCATCTGAAGACCGGTGCTGTCATCCGGCCTTGGCTCGCCTCCCACGAGGGTCATCGTGCGTTAGTTCATCAACAGAAATCGTCGCGACTGCTCGAGACGACCTACCGCCGATCGACGACATCAGTACTGAATCCGTGAGGCCTATTTGCTCTTCTCTCGAACGCTGCGCGTAGGACCTCGTGTAGACGTGTTTGTTGTAAGGACTTTTGCTCTGTATGCTGTGTTTAGTGTTTGTCTTGTTTCAGTCCCATCATGTTATATAAATGTTCGTTAAATCCGTTCGTGCGTCTCTGACGTTTATTACCGCCTGACTGCACACAGACATACGTGCCGAACTATTCCATCACAGCGGGTAACCACATTTAAAATTTGTAATTTGGTAGTTCTATTTATTACAATGTTCACGCTTTCATTCGCGTTTTATATTCTCTTGCTTCACGGCCTTTATACTATCCGCGAACGATGGCATGCGTAGCTTGTATGTAAGTGACGCTGAGAAAATATATTTGCTTATGGGGTGTGTGTAAACAGGGATTAACAGTGATCATCATCAGCCTATATTTATGTCTAGTGCATGACGAAGGCCTCTCCCTGTGATCTCCAATTACCTCTGTCTTGCGCTAGCTGATTCCAACTTGCGCCTGAAAAATTTCCTGACTTCATCACCCCACTTTGTTTTCTGCCGTCTTCGACTGCACTTCCCTGCTCTTGATACCCATTCTGGAACTCTAATGGTCCACCGGTTATCCATCCTACGCATTACATGGCCGGCAGAGCTCCATTTTTCCCGCTTAATGTCAACTAGAATATCGACTATCCCCGTTTGTTATCTGATCCACACCGCTCTCTTCCTGTCTCTTAACGTTAGACCTAACATTTCTCGCTCCATCGCTCTTTGTGCTGTCCCTAACTTGTTCTAGAGCTTCTTTGTTAACCGCGAAGTTTCTGCCCCATATGCTAGCCCTGGTAGAATGCAAAGATTGTACACTGTTACTTATCCCTTATCCCTGTTTACTAATGCCTTATTTACTAATCTCTTCTCCCTGTTTATAACCATTCCTAAACTTGTTGGTATCTTATTAATATCATTGAGTAACGGATGATGACAGATTAAATTCTGCGTTTACTTTCAGATTGTAAGTTAACAAGTACAGCGCGATACGGAATACCACTAAAAGGCATTTAGTCCACTTTATCCCTCAATTTTTATGGTTCACGGCGTTCGTGATCAGACTAATTTCTTCGCCGCGATGACAATTACCCCAGCTTTGTAAAGGTAAAATAACATGCACCGGGCACTTGCTCATCTCCTCGGTCTCTCGCCAGACAACAGCACTGGTCACCAGCCTGATTCGCGTCTATGACATGCAAGACCATAACGGATTTTCGTAATAAGTCGATGCACAAGTCAACTGTACCATAGTGACACTCTTCTGGTGTGCCATTGGCTACTGAAAACATGTAAGGCACGCACACATGTAGCCAACCCTGAACGCATTGGCATTGCCGATATACGAGGCAGCTTCAAGGATATGGTGTTTTATAGAGGTCGTGCTGCTTCACCGTATAAATGTGATTTGCTCAGACTGCACGCTAACAATCCATGGCGTCCATCGCGTGCAGCTCGCTTGATATGCTATATGACAAATTTCAACGTCTAGCTAGTAATGTCCCTACGTCAATTACTACGCAACGTGTAGTCTGTGACTGTACCTGGCCATTTGGAGGCGTATTCAAACTCTTACGCGCCTGCCATGTCACAGAGTAGCGTACTAAACGAGACTCCTGCAGACCACTGCAACACCTAAACGAAAAGCTACGATGTACCACACGAGGCCCTACACCGTTCCTATGTCCCTTGGGGGCTCACTCACCCAGAGGAGGTGTAGCTTCGGAGACTTCGGGTTGGGGTGACCTTTATGATGACTCTAGCAATCTCCTGGCCACCGCAATATGTCGCCGCCTAGCGGTCCTTTTGCCTATTTTTGACACCACCAATGCAGTGAAGGTAACACAGCCGCTGCGGTACTGCACGCGACATCAGAATGCGCGTGTTCAGCCGGTTCGAGCAAACTGCTTTTAGCTGGGCTGCCCTCCTACTTTAAAACACTCTGTATATGGGACGTTTCATCAAACCATACATGACTGCAGCATCAAGCTTTGTGTCCACTTATTACGTCCTTGGTGTACATTGCATCTAAGCAATCTTTATTACAAAATACACCGCGCTATACTGAATATTCTGTTTAGAATTTTTTTATTTCTTCGAAAGTCAAGAAGACGCGGTCTCAGAAAAATGGTTAATTCTCCGAAAAGCACTACTTTCAACCACGCACTTACCTCAGACTACCTATCAACACAAGAGATCACTACTCCTTTCCAATTTTAGCGCATCTGGTTATTGCCTTCGTCAATTGCAGGTGTCGACAGATACAAATCTTCAACCTACGGTATGTGTGTTTAAGAAAAATCCTAGTCCTAATGAGGACCCCTTGACTAAGCCAACTCCTAATAGTAACTCGCTACATTGGGGCTTCGAGCAAACCATGCTTGCCTACCATTTCTGCACCAAATAGTACACAACAGGTTAAAAATTGACGCCTCCATATGTATTTGTTTCTTCCTCATCCTGCGTACCTCTTCATAGACATCCAAGAACAGTCAATGATTTTTTTTGCAACAACAATAAGCTAAATTTTCTTACTCTCTCGCGTAACTTCCTAGTTTAAAAATCTAGTTGCATCAACACCACGGTATCGAAGGCTGATTTGTTCATTACTTAAAATATGTAATAATGATTAAATGTTTTATGCATATTCCTACAAATTTTAACTTATATATAGCTGAAGTTATTGTGTTTCTTTGTGTGGTTTCTTTTTATTTGTAACATGGTTACATTTAATAGTAAAACGTAGGCAGTGTAGTTGACATGCTACTTTGTATTTCATTTACAGTTTTTAGGCAGACATATTGTTATGAAGTACATTTAATGTTGTCGTGAAAGCCGCACGTATATAGATATTTCTAACATATTCTATAAGCAAAACAGAATTCAAGCATATGAGCGCCTGCTATAGTCTTGAAATTAGACTGGCAATATTGTAAATAAATAAGCAAATAAATAATCGCTGCGCTGCAAAAAGGCACAATACTACGGCAATCGAACCTCTTCACCCAGACATTCGCTCTACCAAGCGAGCTGGCCACGATGTTGGGCGCTCGTAGCACAATGACTAAATCGAAAAACTGAGGGCCAAGGAAGGATTAATGTCTCACAGCAGGTGTTGATGTCATGGGGACGGAATAATAGTACATAGGGACACTAGTTAACTAATCATATGTGACTGAATTCAGACAGGCGCAGGTTGGTACGTGGAAAACGCATTTGGCATAATATTAGGGAAAGCGAAAAAACCCGCCAAGGAAGGAATAATGTTTGACAGCACGTGTTGCTCTCTCCGACGCGTAAATTAGCGTAATGTCAAGTTAGCATCCTCTCTAATCCTGCCAAAAAAATATTCCTTCTGCGTATATTGCAACACAAGGCTTCAGAATTACAACATGAGCACAACATGGTCTAATACTTTAAGCTGGGAATGTCTGACGTGGCAGATGATCTACCAACTGAGCAAGAAAATCCACTGATGGGCATTGGGACGGAATAATAGTGCGTGTGGACACTAGTCAACTAATCTAATGTGACTGAATTCAGGCAGGTGCAGGTCGGTACGTGGAAAATGCATTTAGCATATTATTAGGGAAAGCCAAAAAACGAAATGAGAGTTGCGCTATCGGGCCTATTGCGTCACGTAGTTACAACTTGCGCTTTGTTGAGAAATTAGGCGCTCCTATTCACTAACAAAGCCAAGAAAACGATATTAGTAGTTATAGTTAGGTGCAAACAATGTAGATTTGTATAGAAATGTTTGTATTGAATGAATGCGTACTTCGAGAGCTTTCCGAAGGCCACATCCAATGCAGGTATAGCTGTCCGCGTCATCTTGTCCACAGCATCCTGGAAGCCTGTTCTAGTTCGGTTATTGAGAATAACCATGGGGTGCTGCACCTCCGCGAAGGTGCTGAACTTGACCATGGCGAGCTGCACCGACTCATCGAGCATACACAGGAGGAAGCCGTGAAGAGCATCTTTCAGTGTTTCTAGTCGCCTGAAATCCTGTAATATGGAAGACATCAAATGCATACATTTGCTAAAATACACGGTGCTCTAGGAAGACTGCAACAAGTATTTTTTGTCTTGTTTGAGTTCTATAGCGATGCTAATTTCTCAAACGTACAGGAAAACACGAACAAGTCGTGTGGGTAACGAAAGTTCTTAGCTTGGGGTAATTCATAAGAGCAACCTCTGTAGGCAGCTCTAATCTACACGCAAAGAGACCAATAAATCGCACAAATTTTGATGTGATTAGCAGAATAAGAAATGACGGCTGGCCAAGTTTACGACCAGACCTAAAATTCGTAGTTTCTGCCATATTTTCCTATGTAAAAATGAAAAAAAAATGATTACAGGTGTTTTTTTTTGTAGTAAAAACGCATTGTACAATAGTGTTAACTGAATTCATTCGGACTCAACAGTTGCCGTAATTTGACGTAACGTATACAGTATAATGCGCAACTTATGGCCAACACGAGAACAAAGATCCACCACAGTAGCTTATTGGCTATGCAACATTCTGTAGCCTCCCAGAGTCGTGCCCACGACCTCAAGAGAACAGAGGCAGACAACGGCACAGGTATATTTTTGGCGGTGGTGGTAATTCAGCGTACACGAAATGGAAGGTACTCGAGCGCAATGCATTCTGATGAGTGCCGAGTGCTGTAATGTTCCTGCAGGGCCTGAAGTTCTAGGTATAATCAAGTGACTAAGGCTCGCCGCTTCTGTTGTTGTGGGAGCAAACGGCAGGCGTTTGTCAGTAAACTGCATGGCCACTGCTTTATCAATCGCTGGCGTCATTCAATACGGTTGATTTACCAGCGTAGACGTTACTGTGATAGCCCAAAAAACATAAGATATTACCATGCGTCTAACACGGTGGTTTACATGGCCGTCGAAGCAATGCAAGAGGTACATGCGTGGTACCAAAGCCCGTGTTTTGCACTTATAGAAAAAACAAGATTGCCGAATGAACGTGGCTATGAAATGGGATGCTGTGAAATTGCTGTCGAGTGGTCACTTAACCACGTATGTCGCGTGACGGGGTCGAACGCAAATGGGTCCACTGGCGCAATATTCAGAAATGGTAGTATTAAGAAATGGTGCAAGAAGCAAAGGCTCTTACCCTCATACTCTGAGAAACGTCAAGGACGAGAACAACTTGCGACTGCGTGCCTGCGTTTTGCTGAATTTCCTCAATGTCCACCAGAAAAGACGTGACACGGTGAGGTCGAGGAACACTGAAGGCAAGGTTGGAGAGACAGCGCACTTGTTAATTGCCAAGAAATTGTGTGTTAATTGCCAAGAAATTAATTGCCAATTGCCAAATATTGTAGATAGGGCAAGTGCCAACGTAGTTGACGACAGGTTACGTATATGGCAACCCCGCGGGCATTAGTTGTCACCATTGAAAGCGAAGCTTTCGTTACGACCCCCCCCCCCCCCCCGGGATGTTTCTAACGGACTGCTGGATTCGGCCGATCTCTTGCCCAACCACAGCAGAACACTAACACTTTTTTACGACTCTTACAGTTGGCCTGGCTGATGGCCTTGTTTTCTACGGAATTACGCTGCGATAAAAAAAGATGCATAAATCTCCCATTGCGACCAATATACCTCATCTAGCACAGAATCGCTTACATAAGCAAACCTTCATTTGCCTGTATTCTGAAGGTTTAGGGTTTGGGAATCTGCTTCTCCAGTGTTTCACTGATGGATGGATGGAAAAACTTTATTAAGCGAGCGAGTTTGGACCCTTCAAGGGCCCAGGGCCACCGCACAGCCCTCACTTTGCGCGCATGTGTCCAGGCCACGTAGGGCCATAGCACTGGCACCCCGGTTCACGCAGCGAAGTTGGATGTCCAGGTCCTGCGACGCAAGGAGGGCCTTCCATTCCTCCCATGTTCCGATGGCGGGCTGTCCCTGCGGGGGAGGATCGGCAGGGCAGCCAAAGAGGATGTGGTCTAAGGTGGCGTGCGACTCTCCACAGAGAGTGCACTCTGGCGAAACGGGGCGAAAGTGGGATAGGAGCTGAGGGGTGGGAACAGTTCGGGTCTGGAGTCGCCTCCAGAGGATTTGTTGGGAGTGGGATAGTCGGGGTGGGGAGGAGGGTAGAGTCGACGGGCAAGGCGTGCTTGTTGGGTAATTTCGGAGAACGTGTGCGCCCGCTCCCTCGAGAAATCCCGGCTGGGGTCCCCATTTGCCCGGCTTACAAGTCCTCGGGCTATGTTATCGGCGGCCTCATTTCCGGGATTGCCAGAGTGAGCCGGCACCCACACGAGTTCAATACGTCTATCAGAATTTTGGACCCACATTCTCAATATTTGCCACGCTGGGGCATGGACGCGTCCGCGGGCAAAGTTAAGAATGGCTGTTTTAGAGTCGCTAACTATGTAAGCCACATTGGTTTGAGCGATTGCTAAGGCAATAGCAGCTTCCTCTGCTTCTTCCGGGGTACAGTGGGAATCTATGAAGTAAGTGAGTGGGGGGGCTGCTGGATGATAAGCCACAGGTACAGAACGGTCTGGACCACACGCGGCATCCACCCATCGCACATCCTCTAAAGTGCCATATGCGTTATGGAGAGCTTTGGCTCGCGCGACGCGGCGGGATTGATGGTGCTCTGGGTGGGCGTTCTTAGGGAGGGGTTTGATGATAAGCGCGGCGCGCATGGCGCGAGGGAGAGATACTAAATCTACAACATGTGCGGGTATGCGAATTTCGAGAGAGTCCAGTATATGCCGTCCTGTTTCTGTGCCAGCCAGGCGAAAGTATTGTGCTTGTCGATGTCTCTCAATAAGTTCTTGTATAGTGTTGTGCATTCCTAATTTTGAGAGCCTCTCCGTGCTAGTGTTCTTTGGTAGGTTGAGCGCTGCTTTGGTAGCCATGCGGATTAAAGCGTTGATTTTATCTTTGTCCGCAGTGGAGAGGTTCAGGTAAGGAGATGCGTAAAGAATGCGACTAAGCACAAAGGCATGCACCACCTTGAGATTGTCTGCTTCGTCTAAACCGGCTCGCGAGCTTGAAATCCTTCTAAGAAGATGGATGACGGAGTAAGTGGGTTGTTTTAGTGATTTCAGGGCAAGATTGTTTCTTCCCGTGTCCTGTAAGTACAGGCCAAGAAGGCGGAGTGTGGGTGTTTGTGGTATGGGAGTGTCATGCAGATAAATCACAATGGGGGCGATGGGGACACGGCGCGGCCGGAGTATGAAGAGTGCTGACTTTGTGGGTGAGCATTCAAGGCCAATGTTGGCCGCGTGGGTAGCTATAGCTGTGGCTGCTTCTTGAAGTGTTGATTCTATGTCGCCATCCGAGCCGTATGTGGTCCAAACCGTGATATCATCCGCATAAAGTGTGTGTCCCAAGTGTGGGATGCGGCTGAGAGCCTTTGCCAGGTGAATGAGGGTAATATTGAACAGGAATGGGGATAACACTGCTCCTAGCGGGGTGCCAATGTTTCCAAGGGTGAATGAGGGCGTCTGTATCTTATCTATATGCAGGGACGCGGTGCGCCCGTTTAGGAAGGCCCGAATATAGTTATAGGTCTTAGGTCCTCACTGCAGCTCTTGGATGTTCTGCAGGATGGCACTGTGCTGAACCTTGTCAAATGCTTTAGTGAGATCTACTGCCAGGATTGCTCTGGTGTGGTGTAACATATCATTGAGGATGGCATGTGAAATCTGTAGCAGGGCGTCCTGTGCCGAGAGATGAGGTCGAAATCCTAGCATGCTATGGGGATATAGTCCATTGGATTCCATGTGTTGCTTGAGACGGGTGAGGATAGAGCACTGCACGGGCCGATTTTTGCGGCCCGGGCCCGACCCGGGCCCGTTTTTACATTGGGCGGCCCGCCCGAGCC
Organism: Dermacentor silvarum; assembly: GCF_013339745.2. NCBI lineage: Eukaryota > Metazoa > Arthropoda > Arachnida > Ixodida > Ixodidae > Dermacentor > Dermacentor silvarum. The sequence continues at coordinate 90,819,301 of NC_051163.1, forward strand.
CGATCAAAACATTTATGGCGAGACCCGGGCCTGGCCCGGGCCCGGAAATAATCTACGTTACCCGCCCGGCCCGGCCCGCCACCCCGGCCCGCCACCCCGTCCCGAGCCCGGCCCGAGACGGAAAAATACATGTTTTTCAGAGTTGAGAAGCCCGAGAATAACTTGCAGAAAGCCCGAGCCCGGCCCGGGCCCGCGTCAAAAAGCACACGCCGTGCCCGAGCCCGTGAAAAAACTCCTCTACCCGGCCCGGCCCGGCCCACGGGCCGGGCCCGGGCTTTCGTGTAAGCCCGAGCCCGTGCAGTGCTCTAGGTGAGGATGACATGCTCAAAAAGTTTGCCCAGGCACGAAGTCAGAGAGATGGGACGGAGATTTTGGGCATTAATGGGCTTATTGGGTTTGGGGATGAAAATTATTTTTTCATGCTTCCATTCAGCAGGTAGCTCCCCCTTTTCCCAGCATTCATTGAAGTACTCGGTGAGAAGGCAAACAAAACGGTCATCCAGGTTTCTGAGCATGACATTGGTGATTTGGTCATCTCCAGGAGTTGAGTTCCGGAGCTTAATAAGGGCTGTTTTGACTTCAACCTCCATAATAGGGGCGTCGAGGGAGGGTTGATCGGGGCCTATGTAGTCGGGATATGATACAGCTTTGCCAACAGTGGTATAAGTTGATTGAAGTTCACTTAAGAGTGCTTGCTGATTACAACGATTTTGATGGGTAAGCCGTTTGAGTGTAAGTCGGCTTTGCTTTTTAGTTTGAGTGGGGTCTATCATATGTCGAAGAAGATTCCAGGCCCTGGAGTTGGAAAGATTACTTCGTAGTCCGTCACATATTTGGTGCCAATTGGATTTACTAAGGGCGGCGCTGTGCTCTTCTATTTGTTTTTGAAGCTGTGCCAGTTTGAGCTTAAGTTTTCGATTCTGTTTCTGGGTTTTCCAGCGCGTGAGAATACTGTTTTGTGCTTGGAGTAGGTGCGCTAACCTACTATCTGCAATGGGAGTTTCAGGGGCGGCGTCGAACGTTTGCATAAAAGCTTGCACGTCCTGCTCTGTGCTTGAGAAGATTATCCCAGCTAGTCATTCGGACACGGTAATTTTTAGCTTTTTTGGCAAAGTAAAACTCTATAGTTAGGATATAATGATCACTGCCCAGGGCCTCATTGGAGTTCCGCCATACTGGCGTGGGGATATTGCGGCCAAAGGTGAGATCTGGGCTAGTGTCGGTGGTGACACTGTTACCGATTCTCGTATGTGTGCTGAAATCATTATATACAGAAAGGCCCTGCATCTGAAGGGTGTTGTATAAATCCGCTCCTCTCTTGTTGGTCCGCATGTACCCCCAGTCTACATGCGCGCAGTTAAAGTCCCCTAAGATAATGAGAGGGTCCTTCTTTGCAATGATGGAGGCGGCTTTAATGAGAGTGATACATTCCGAGGCCGGTTGCCTCGGAAGGAGGTAACAGTTAAGGATGAAGAGGGGATGTGATTTGTGAGTGGACGGGATTAATTCTAGAAATGTGTGAGCCACCGGAGAATTCAGTACATGACAAGTCTATGGTAGAAGATTTTGGACATAAGTGGTAACCCTGGGGTTTGGAGTGATGTCAGAGGGTACCAGAGCATATCCTGGCAGCGATACGTTTGTGCCAGCATCCTGGAGTGCTACTATATCAGGGGGTGTGGAGGAAGCAGAGAGTAGCTGCTGCAGGGGGTCCCTTTGCGGCGAAACCCCCTGCAGTTCTATTGTAGAATGCGTAATGGGAGATTATTTCCCGTCAGCAAGGCCATGCTGGAGGGTGGGCGGGCGAAGGATGGGAGGTGCTATGGGGTTACCGGCTGGCGTATGTGAAGACATTCCAGCAATTATTTGTGGTATTTGTTGAAGAATGGCGGTGGTTACCTGACTAATAATCGTTTCTGTAAGCTTAGTGATGGTGGCTTCAATGTAATTTTGAGTTTTAGCCAGAATATTGGCTTCTAACTGTTGGGCAAAGTCTTTTAATTTGGAATCTATGTCTGGAGTGTCGTCTTGCCGGCGTTCCTTTTGGGGAGGGGGTGTGGAGAGTTGGGGTGTTGGTAACGGAGGGGATGGAAGGGTGGAAGGGATAGAGTTAACGGCTGCCCTGAGGTGCCTTACCTCTTCCCGCAGGTGTGCTATTTCTTCCTCCCGCAGTGAAGTTGGGGGTGTACTGGTGGGTTTAGTCCAGGCTCGCTGACGATCTTGATGAGGCGCTAGGGGTGGAAAGTCCTTCGCCGTGGGCACTGCTGTCTTGGGTTTCCTCACTGTCTGTCTTCGAGGCTGGGGGGTCCTAGCCTTGCATGAGCCTGTACCGGTGAGGTGGTCCCCACCACAAAGAATGCATTTTGGCTTGCAAGGGTCATCTTGCGTTTCGTGCTTCTCGCCACACCACGGGCAGAGCCCAGTTTTTGGAAGAGGGCATACATCGTACCTGTGACCAGGTTTCCGGCAGTTCGTACAGGCATCAGGGCTGCCCTTGTACTTAGTGCAGCGGTGTACCACACACATATATTTAATGGTGTGGGGTACAGGACCAGATGCAAAGGTTATTAGAATGGATGCAGTTTTCCCCATGCGACGGGCCGCTATGATGTCGGCCTCCGGGTTGCGATGCCGCAAGTCATTTAGGATTTGTTCTGGTGTTTCATTCCAGTATGCTCGGGAAATCACGCCTTTTACTGCCGCTGGAGTGGGCGCGATGTACGCGGCTACCGGGTATTGCTTCCCATCTATAGTGATTTCCTGTATTTTCACTAAAGCGAGAGCTGTTGCCTCCGCTACCCCCGCCACCGTGAACGTATTGTTTGTGGGATGGACTCTGACGTACAGTTCACCCATCACTGAGCAGCTGGGTGAGGTACGCAATGCCTGCAGGAGACTTGGAGCTGGAAGCTTGTCCAGGGAGAGTTGTTTGTCCAGGGAGAGTTGTCCAGGGAGAGTTGTTTGTCCAGGGAGAGTTGTGGAAGCTTGTCCAGGGAGAGTTGTTTTTCGCCCTCGCGGCCGAAAAACATCTCGGATCGTTCCCACCGGCAACGCCGCGAGTTGTTTACTTTTTATTGCGATAGCAATTATATGGACACTCAAAAGCAGATTTCTGCCGTCGGCGTCGCCGTCGCCGTCGCCGTGAGGTTCCGTATGACGTCATTTGGAGATGAAATCGTCGCCGCGCGCCGAACGCTGTATGTGCGAGTGAAAGGGCGCGAGGGGCGCGTCTTTCACGGGGAGTGAACGCACGGCGGAGAACAAACGCGCGTTCTGCGCCGTGCTCGCTTAAGGGCTGCAGAAGTAGACGTCTCTTTTCTCCTTTACAATCACCATATATGTAGAGCAAACGCGCCTTCTTCAGACGCGCGAGAGGCCGTGGGGGAGGGGGAGGGAAGGGAGGCGAGGTTTAGCTGCGGCACCAAGTGCCTATTTATATCAGAGGCTCCGGCAACAGTCACCAACGCTGCACGCATTTTGAGCTAACGCGGGCAAAACGCCGATGGCGTCGACAACAGTTCTGCGTGTTGCTACCAAAGCCGCTCACCTTACTTCGTATGACATTGCTGTGTTGCTATCGCATTCATTGCTTCGCCCTTAGGGCGAAACTGTGACATTTTTTTGTACGACCGCACGCGTCGTGCGTAGCAGCTGTGGCGTCTCCTTGAACGCGGCTGGAATGGTAACAGACGCAGCGTCGGTCGGCGCACCGGCGTTGCTGGCGTTGCTGGCGTTTGGCGTCTCCTTGAACGCGGCTGGAATGGCAACAGACGCAGCGTCGGTCGGCGCACCGGCGTTGCTGGCGTTTGGCTTAGCTTGAACCGAGGCCGTTGAGTTGGGTTTGGTGGACGAATTCGAAGCCGGGGCCCGATTTCGATAAGCGCGGAGCACAGTTTGCCACTCACCAGGGTGATAGTCCTGCGGGGAAATGGTCTCTCCTTCCACTAGGTCCTCCATGGTTGTTGGGGAGTGAGGAACGCGGCGCGCCGGCGAGGCTCGCCTCGACGAGGCGAGGCTTAGCGCAGCGGCGTGGCTGCCAGAGACGTCTTCACCGGATAGTTCTCGGAGATCACAGGGCACATCCAAAAGATGGTAGCGGTTAGGGCCCGTGTACCTTCCTGGATCCGTTGAGCGCCTTGGTGGGTCCTAACAAGGACTTAGCTGGGCACAGGAACTAGAAATTGGCGGAGCCGATACGAACCGCGTCCGCACACTCTAGCCCCCTAGCGGCCTCCTCCTGTTTCACTGAGTAATTTCGTAGAGTGTACTATGGCAGTATTTCCAGGATGAACTTGATCTATTCTGCGCGCCTACGTGTGTACAGCAGAGAGCCTACAAAAAGTGTTGTGCTTCCATTTAGGCACCCTAGCACACAGTGTTGTAGCAAAGGTTAGTGATTTATAGTTCACTGGACAGCTTCACAACAAAAGCATGCTTCGGACAAACGTATAATACCAATAGTGCACGCATATGTAGTTACAAAAAATTATATAGAAAGAACTCCGCAGCGGACGTGACCTGGCAAGTTCCGCCATGTCAACGGGCAGGGATACGGCGTGAAGCGTAACACTGGCACCCTAATCGATGATCTTGATCACACCCCGCGACCCTGGGTCCTTCTGCGGCACCGATAGCGTCGACGTCGTTTAATGGCTAGGGAATTACGAGCGCGTCACAACAAACAATTGGTAGGACACGACAGTGACGCTCACCAATGTGGCTTTCTACCTCAATGAAACAGCGTGCGTCTGGTTTGACACTCACGAAGCACAGCTCACCAGTTGGATTTATGAAAGCAGAAGCTCCGTGACTGCTTTGGCAATTATGTGGCCGCCAGCAGGCCAATTCAAAAGAACTCCCCTGTCGCGCTCTGTCTCCCACTGAGTCGTACGTGTCGTAGATCTTTGATGTCATCCCCCTTTGCCACCTAGTTGTTAACAACATGACCGAGGCAGAGCAATCAGCCCCGTAATGAATGGTAATACTCATGATGCTTTCAACTTGCTTTTTTTCTGTCTTACCAGGTAGGCAAGTAATTGCTATGGCGCGGGGTGGGATAAAGATCACCGGCTAGGGTGCCGGTGTTCGGGTTCACGCATTATCCCCGCCTGTTGACATGGCGGAACTTGCCAGGGCACGTCCGCTGTGTAGTTATGTTTTGTTTAGTAGCCAGCATATTAACGAGCGCTGTGTCATATAGTTTGGAAGGTCACGCGCAAGTTGCGCCAGTAGATGATCGACGCTTCAGCGCAAGTTCGTGACAAATGGTGTTTTGTTTGACAGTAGCGATTTTCTTTCGAGGTACGTTTGGTTAGTTGCATTGATGATTTTGATTTCTCTGAGGATACTTTAGAACAACTTTCAGTTTTAGGAACGTTCTGTTAGGCAGAGGGCCGTGTTGGTCTCTTCTGATCGTGGTGGAGGCAGATAAATTTTCGAGTTAATTTGATGTTCGCTTTCAGGAAAACGTGACAGCTTAACGCTCGAGAAAAGATAGCGTCAGTGTTTTTTCGCAGAGATATGTAGATAGTTCGCGTGAGTTTCCGTTAAGGCGGTGGTCCCACTCCGGCGGCACGAGCCCCCCGTTTTCAGTACTTTTGGAGTAACCGTGGCGGCTCTTTTACTTAGGATATAAAGTTGTGGTATATACCATAAAAAGCTCAATTCTTGTAGATTCCAACTATACATAATATAAGGGAATTGATTAATGTGATTTAGAAATAAATGCTCAAGAACAAGCATGAGATACATGGGTTTTGCGAACTGTGTCTCAGTTGTGACCATATTTAGAAGAAACTACCGCACTTGCTGCATTGCCGCTTGCTCTGTAGCTTTAGGACATATTTATCTAGTTCCTAGACGTAGCAAATTAATTTTTAATTTTTACTTTTTGGATAATTTGCTTTTGAAAATTGCCAAATATTGCAATCTTCTGTTGTAAACAGCCCGGCAACTACATGCTCAAGGAAGCTAAATTTTGGATAAAGTAGAGCTCAAAGAATTTCCATTTAGGACACAAAATTTCATTCGTGTAACTTTATTAGTTTTCCTAATAATGCGGCCAAAGATAAGCAATATTTAGAATTCTGGTTTTATTTTTGCCCAGTTTTGCGGAAAGGTAATAAAGCTGCGAAGCTGCGCTTTAAAACTAATAAAGTTACATGAATGAAATTTTGTGTCCTAAATGTAAATTCCTTGAACTCTACTTTATCCAAAATTTAGCTTCCTTGAGCATGTAGTTGCCGGGCTGTTTACAACAGAAGATTGCAATATTTGGCAATTTTCAAAAGCAAATTATCCCAAAAGTAAAGATTAAAAATTAATTTTCTACGTCTAGGAACTAGATAAATATGTCCTAAAGCTACAGAGCAAGCCGCAATGCAGTAAGTGCGGTAGTTTCTTCTAAATATGGTCACAACTGAGACACAGTACGCAAAAACCATGCATCACGTGCTTGTTCTTGAACATTTATTTCAAAATCACAACAATCAATTTCTTTATATTATATATAGTTGGAATCTACAAGAATTGAGCTTTTTATGGTTTATACGACAACTTTATATCTTAAGTAGAAGAGCCGCCACGGTTGCTCCAAAGTACTGAAAACGGGGGGCTCGTGCCGCCGGAGTGGGACCGCCGCCTTAAACTAAGAATTCCTTTTTGGATTTCGCGAGTTCTGAAAATAACGCTGTATTAGGTTCAATCCTGTTTATTCTGCAGTCTACTTCAGCTTATTTTAGAAATCGCCGAATGGTTATTCCCCCACGCACGTAGAGAGTACCGCGCCTTAGATGCAGGCTGCGCGGATCGTTTATAGAAATGGTATACTCTACAGATTTCATTTCTCTTCGACGTATTATGTAAGGGTATGTCTAAGGCTGTGCGCGTCTCGCACGTGTATTTAGAAAACAGCAGTATTTGAGTTTCATTTAGTGCGTGGAAGAATTGATAAATAAGCGCAAATCTTCTTGTAGTCTTGGCCGCGTAATTTGCGCAAGTTTCTATTTTTGTTTCTCTATAGCGTCAGTCGCACGCAAGAATTTTGACCACAAATGAGAGCGAGTCTGATAGCACATCCGTGAAGTCAGCGAGGCTGTCAGTGGCAGTATTACGTGCGTTAATAACGGATGTAGAGGACGAACAGACACTTCATGGCGTTTGTGCCGCATATGACATTTCAATGACCATTTATTTAGGGTCATCCTGCAGTTAATTTGGAGGATTAAGGTGTTGTATGCCTAGACGTGTAATGTACCGTCCGTTTTTTTTATAATATAGTCATCTGAAGGTCGTAAGTCCGAATCCTCCTCAAGTGCACTACATTTTCAGGCAAGGAGTGCCGCTGACACCGTCAAAAAATTTCCGAGAGCTAGTGGACTATACTAGTCAAGGAGCCCAAATTAGGAAGGCCCACTAAGCTTCAACAAAGTCACTCCCTCACCAGAACAGGAACTGGCCTCCCTGGTGCAGTATTCGGCCGCTACCTCCTTAATGACTCCTACAATTTACCCATAGCCCTCAGTCATCAGCCGCTGCGGAGCTCCTGATCAAGGCGGCGGTCAGACCTACGACGTGGCAGAGGGTGCTAAGAATCTCTGGGTCCAGACAGGCCACCAATGGAAACTGAAGCTGGCAACGTTCAACACGCGCACCCTATCGAGTGAGGCTAGCTTAGCAGGGCTATTTGAAGAATTGTCAGATATTGCCTGGGATATAATTGGTCTTAGTGAGGTTAGAAGAACTGGTGAGACTTATACAGTGCTTACTAACGGCCACGTCCTCTGTTACAGAGGTCTTCCAGATAAGAGAGAGAATTGGGAGTAGGATTTCTAGTCCATAAGGACAAAGCGGGCAATATTGATCAATTCTGCAGCATTAATGAGAGGGATGCAGTCATCGTAATAAAGTGGGTAACCTATGACTAGGGCTCCGTGTTTTCGGATAAATCCTCAAAAATTCGATAAACACTAGCCGGTAAAATTTTTCACAATTCGAATTTATCCGATAAACTCTGATTTTAACGGCCTGTTCCCTGTTCCGTTCTTTATCGAAAGTTCTATTCCATTCCATGTTCTCAGCAGTCATTGATACATCGGCCACTTTGGCCGTTATAAACTTTACCTCACGTAAACAGTATCTCGTAGAACACACGCATCGCACATTCAACAAAGGGCTTGTCCCGCACAGAGCGAGAGGAGTATGACCGCTTAACGACTGTCGCAGACCTTCATGGATACTACGCTGCTGTCGCTGAAAAGTGAAGCCAGACAGTTGAGAGAAACCTTTTCGATGCGCTCCAGTACACAAGCGAATCGTTTTTGTATAGTGTTCAAATTGTGAACCTAATGTGAAGCATGAGTTACCCCGTGCGTTCGAAACCTATGCGCCAATTTTTAAGTTAGTGTTTCTTGAAACTGATGACATCAGCCAGCTCATGAACGATTTTGCGAACTATCAGAGCTAATTTTTCAGCAACATTGTTGAACCCCTGTCGCTTTGGAGACTTCACACTGTCCAGTGACCAATGCTTTCTCGCTGTGCGCTGAGTCTTCATGCACAAACGTTGAAAGGGCATTTCCAAAGCTGAGAATTATCAATCGAAAGTAGCATGCTTCCATCAGTGACAACCTCGTAAAGTATGATTGCGTCTACTACAACAAGCTTTAAGGTTGTAATGTTGTAATGCACGCAAATTTAGGTGTTTTGTATTCAAGTATTTGTGCTTGTGTGTATGTGTTTGTGCGTTCACACCTTCCAGACAACAAAAATACGCTTCGTGTGTACTGATGTTTTCGTGTTCAGATATCATTTCATCTAAAATTTTGGAGTATTGAGAATAATGCAAAATTAAACTCCGAATTTCAGATAATTGGTGATTTACGAGAAATAAAGTCCGATAAACTCCGAATTTTTGCCAGAAAACAAACTCCGAGAAACATCCTCCGAATTTCAAGAAAAATAAACTCCGAAAACACGTAGCCCTACCTATGACCACAGGCGGGCACAGGTTTAGTGTCGTCATGAATGCAAACACGTACAATGACTCATGTCAAAGTAATCAAAAACGATGGGCATGTACAGTGGTGCTATAAAGGGGTACAAAGTTGCGCGTGCATGCAGTGGCATTATTGAAAACATATTAACAAAAAGCATATGGTCTTCACTAAAAAGGTTTAGTGGCGTCATGAATGTCAACACGTCTGATGACTCTTGTCAAGGTCATCAAAAACGACGGGCATATACAGTGGTGCTATAAAGGGGTACAACGTTGTGGATACATACATTGGCATTATGAAAACATATTAACAAAAGGCATGTGAGCGGTCGCTGCTGCCAGGAGAGTGTTTGACCACAAAGACGGTCAATACACCCTCACCTGGCCGTAGGACTCCTACACTGTGACCTCCACTAACCTCTGAATTGAACGAACTGTGATCCACTACATTCTTTGCACACGTGGTACTCTTCGTGTTTGCAGGCAGGCGTTTTTTATACATATATACATATAAAAACGCCTGCCTGCAAACACAAAGAATCGAAGAACCGAAGGGGCCCATGGCCGAAACTCTCAGCCATTAAACATATATTTTCGTAAGTGTGTCCATTAGTTTCGTCTACTACTATGCACCAGACCTACACAACTTTCTCTTTAATTATCTGCAATGCATGACCTACATTGAGGAAGTGCTAAAACTCTGCAGGACGGTGGACTCTGGCATGTCCGAGGAAGAGAAACTCGGGCACATCCTAAAAGGAATCGCCGAGGACGTTTATAGCTTTCTGATCGCTAAAGACAACCTGGCCTCCGTCGCCGACGTCATCCGGCACTGCCGCACGTTCGAGCAGCTTAAGACGAGGCGCGTTAAACCGAAGTTTAGCAGATTAGCCAACGTTACGACCGTTGCAAGCATAGATAACGACCAGTCGCTTGATCTTGGTTCAACGATCCATCAAATAGTTCGAGAAGAGCTCAGCCTGCACTCACAAGTGAATCACCATGATGCTTACCACCCATGCTCGTCCCCAGCTGTTGAAACAACCGTTTCATCCTTCGAGTATCCAGCGGATTATAGACTCCCGCCTCGACAGCCACCATTTGTCTACGAAAGCGGCGCTCCCTCTGACACTCGATCACGATGGGCAGAGCCACGGTATTATCGCCAAGGCCCCGTGACTTATGATGCCGGGACGCGACCAGAGCAACGTCGACCCTACTACCAGGACCCCAATTACGACCGATACAACCTATCCCAGCGAACACCGGAGGCGAGTTACCCAAAGGAGAACGAACTCGCTTACCGCCCACAGAGAGCAAGCATTGGTTTTGAAGAGTATACAGTGAACCGTGACCCTCCCGTGTGCTACAGCTGCGGTTCCACGGGACACATAGCTCGTTACTGTCACCAACGCCGTCAGTCACGAAGGACACCGCCAATGTTTTCGCCACCTGGAACCCATACATCGCATGACCCACGGACAGTTTCTCGCGCGAGATCAGACGCAGTGATTCGCTAGCGTCTAATCGCAGCCTGACACCACCAATTAACCGTCCTCGTCGTACTCCGTCCCCTCGGCGCCGTGCATCTTCGCCCCCGCCGGGAAACTAGCATCCGCGGCCGATGGAGGTGAGGTCGCCGGACGGTCTTTGGATGAAATACCTCTGCCTGCTGTGATGATCAAAAACAAAGTGAATGTGCTAGTTAACGGATTACCGACCATTGCTTTAGTTGATACTGGTGCGAATGTGTCTGTCATGAGCCTCGGTTTCAAGAACCGCCTAGGCCACAAAGTTATGTTTTCATGGGACGATGCCGTTACCTTTCGTGGAGTGGGTGGCGAGTGGCTCCATCCCCTCGGTGTTTGCGCTGTAAGTGTTACGTTGGCTGGGAAAGTGTTTGTGTCGGAATTTTTAGTCCTTGCCCGCTGTTCGCACGATGTCATTCTCGGCATAGATTTTCTTCAACACTGCGGTCCTTCTGTGGACTGTCGAAATGGTGAAATCCATGTAAACGAGGTGCTTTTTCCCGCGCTTTCTGAACAAAGCTCGTGTGGCGAAGAAAGGGATACACTCAGTGTGCTTGATGAAGTGCTTGCCCTCTCATGGTGCCTAACCCCGTTCCTGTTTGTGCAACTACTGTTGACGCTCCTTGCGTTGATCTCGTGATTAGGCCCATCAGCATTACCTGTGCTAAAAAATGTATACTCGTGCCTTGCTCTGTCGTGTGCATGACGAGAGAATACGCAACGTTGTGGGCGCTGAATTGTTCCGCCACGCCAGTAGTTCTGCCTCAAGGCATGAAAATTGCCCTTTTCGATGAAGCCTCATGCATCTCAATAGCAGTACTCACAGCAGAGCCGGCTCCTGCTTACTCTCCGTGCGATTATCGCCCTTCTGAAGAGCTGATTCTCGGTATGATCAGCAAGGCTCTCTGCACATCTGAGCGTCAAGCACTGGTACAAGTCCTGTCCCGACATGTTGCTGCATTGGATTTTACTCACGGAGATGCGCCACTTGATTTACCATCATCACGAGCTCGCCACAGAATAGATACCGACTCAGCACACCCCATTCGCCGGAAGCCCTACCGCGTGTCATCCTCCGAGCGCAAGGTTATCGCAGAACAAGTTAAGGAAATGATGAAAAAAGGTGTTGTTCAAGAGTCGTCCAGCCCATGGGCAGCTCCAGTAATCCTCGTCCGGAAGAAAGATGGCTCCTGGAGATTCTGCGTAGATTGCAGACGCCTAAACGCTGTGACGAAGAAGGATGTCTACCCACTACCGCGAATCGACGACGTCATCGATTGCTTACACGCTGCTTCTTATTTTTCGACGCTTGATCTACGATGGGGGTATTGGCAAATGCCTATGGAACCTAAAGACAAGGAAAAGACCGCATTCATGACCCCAGATGGCTTATTGGAATTTAATATTAGGCCTTTTGGCCTCTGTAATGCTCCAGCCCCCTTTGAAAGATTCATGGATACAATATTACGTGGCCTAAAGTGGGATATATGCATGTGTTACTTGGATGATGTTGTAATCTTCGGCCGCACGTTGGAAGAACATAACGCCCGCCTGAGTCTTGTTCTGAGTGGCATCGAGAAAGCTGGACTAGTTTTAAACTCAAAAAGTGTCGGTTTGGCGAGCGTAAGACATTGGTTCTGGGACATCTAGTCGACAAGGATGGCGTCAGACCCGATCCCCGTAATATTGAAGCAGTCAGCTCCTTCAAATCAGCACAGACAGCACGAGAACTTCGCTCCTTCATTGGTCTATGTTCCCATTTTCGTCGTTTTGTACCCCGATTTGCCGATATTGTTCACCCGTTGACATCTATTCTGCGACAGGATGTAGCCTTCACATGGACACCGGAGTGTGACGCATCATTCTCGCAACTGAAGTTTATACTAACGTCAGCACCCCTCTTGCGTCACTTCGACCCATCTTGCCCGACCGAAGTGCACACCGATGCTAGTGGAATCGGAGTAGGAGCGGTACTTGTACAACGTCACAACGCCGAAAATGTCGTCGCATATGCCAGCCGTTGTCTGAGCAAGTCGGAGCGCAATTATACGGTTACGGAGCAGGAATGCCTGGCAGCTGTTTTCGCCGTGCAGAAATTTCGATGTTATCTTTACGGAAGACCATTTAAGATAGTCACCGATCATCACTCTTTATGCTAGCTGGTTGGCTTGCGTGATCCCTCAGGTCGACTCGCGTGCTGGGCGCTGCGCCTTCAGGAATATGACTTCGTGGTGTCATACAAGAGCGGACGTCGTCATGCCGACGCAGACTGCCTTTCTCGCATTCCTCTTGCGACTTCTGACTGCGAAGCTGAGAATTTTGATGACTATCTCGGTGCCATTACTCGTACGTTCCCCGACGCGGCAGACTTTCAGAGAGAGCAACGCAGTGATCTCAACCTGGAGCCCGTCTTCCGTCTTCATACTTTGGCCTCGCAACACCGTTCAAAAGACAGTTACGACGACCTAAATCTAAGAAAACACCCGTGTACTTAGATTTGGGTGCACGTTAAAGAACCCCAGGTGGTCCAAATTTCCGGAGTCCCCCACGTGCCTCATAATCAGAACTGGTTTTGGCACGTAAAACCCCATAATTTTTTTACGACGAGCGTCACGGGCCTGTTTCGTTCGCCAAAGGCGACTTGGTGCTTCTTTGGACACCGCAACGCAAGCGGGCCTTGTGTCAAAAGTTCCTGTCCCACTATTCCGGCCCATACGTTGTCCTGGGGCGTTTGAGTGAACTTTGTTATGTACTAGCTCACCTCCTGGGCAATAGCTGGCGATCAAGTAGAACGCAAGTGACTCATGTTGCTCGCCTGAAACGTTTTTACCCTACAAACTCCTAATTCGCCCTACGGGCTTCGTCTGCTTGTGGGGGAATGTAACGAGCATACAAGAAGGAGTTGGAAAGAAGAGGAGGACGAAGTGCTTCTAGGCCTGACTGCGCGGTCACCATCATCTATCTCCTGTAAATAAAGTCATTTCTGCACAACTCTCCGTAACAATATTATAAAGACTAGACACCGACCGCCAGGCCATCCAAACCTCTTCTTGTTTTTCTTGACTCCTTTCTCCTCTTTCCCCTTTTGTCCCGTGTTACCGAGCATGTGCTTCCACTTTATAACACTCGGTCACACTGCACTTTCGAAACTCAGCGCACAACCACATCACATTTGTCGGTGGACCCTCTTCGTGAGACGAGCCATGTGGACGGCAAAATTCTTCTTTCTGCTCCTTTCTAAGGTTCCCTGTTGATCCAGAGTGCAAACACGCCAAGTGTTCTACCCCAGGCGTTCTGTGATCACAAAGTGACCCTCACATTTCGCGCAAAGCTTCTTGCCCGGTGGCCGGCCATGTCGTTGCATCCATACCTCATCTATTTGGTAACTGCTGTGCGGGACGATGGCGACGGTCGTAATGACGCTTTTGAACGTGTTGGGCTCTCGCGGCACTCTTGCGAGTTCTCCAATATGGCGGCATAATAGCTGTCGCACGACGGGGTGTCCAAATCTGATCGGGGTATCCACAGTGAGTGCGTTAAGCTGGCGTAGCTGGCCATAGACAATTTCGTACGGCGATGTCCCAGCTGAGTTCTGCAGTGAAGTGTTCATCGAGTAAGCAGTAGCCTGGAGTAGAGCACTGCACGGGCTTGGGCTTACCCGAAAGCCCGGGCCCGGCTCGGCCCATGAGCTGGGTCGGGCCGGGTAGGACAGTTTTTTCACGGGCTCGGGCCGGGCCTGGGACGCGCTTGGGTTTTTTGACGCGGGCCCGGGCCGGGCTCGTATTTTATGGTGGTGTGCATGTAACGTGCATCGAGTTATCCTCGCGCGTCTCGACTCTGAAAAACTTGTTTTTTTCGGTCTCGGCCGGGTTCAGGCCGGTTTCGAGCCTGACGCGGGCCGGGCTCGGGCCTAAGGTAAAGGGGTGGCGGGCTGGGCCGGGCGGGTAACGTAGATTATTTGCGGGCCCGTCCCGGGCCCGGGTCTCGCAATAAAACTGTTGGTCGGGCTCAGGCGGGCAGCCCAAAGTAAATACGGGCCCGGGCCGGGCCCGGGCTGAAAAAATCAGCCCGTGCAGTGCCCTAGCCTAGAGATGTTCGTCCCAATTTGCGTCACCCGGCTTACTATTTCTGCAGCAGGGAGCCAAACATGCTTGAATTGCCTGGTTAGCTCTCTCCGTCAGGCCGTTTGCTTGCGGATGGTACGTTGAGGCATAGTGGTGCTTAACGCCTGCACGGCGTAGGTAGGCACAGAGTTCGGAGCTGCGGAAGGTGGGTACCCGATCCGATATTATTTTCTTCGGAAGACAATGGCTCAGTTCAAATCGGTCTCAAAATATTGTCACGTAGCTGGGTGCCAGAGAAGGCAGGGCTGTCACCTCCACAAATTTGGATAAAGGTCAACAGGAATCAGGATGTAGCGATTGCCAGATGCTGTCGTTGGTAGTGGGCGAACATGGTCGATTCCAACCGTCCGAAATATGGTAGCAGGAGGTGGAATGGGTGTGAGTAGCCCAGGCTGGCACCCTGGAAACCGTTTGCGTCGTTGGCATATTTCACAGCTAGCGACGTAATCAAGAACACGCTTACCCATTTTGGGCCAAGAGAAGCGCTCCTGTACTTTTTTTTCAGTGTCGCTCGGTGACCTATGTGTCTTCCTTCAGGTGTGTCGTGGATGGCGTGAAGAATACCAGGCCGCAACGAAGCAGGGATGACTAGAAGGTGTTCTTCATCTTGCCACTTATTCTTCCATGCACTACGATAGAGAGTTGCGTCACGCAATATAAATTCGTTGCTGTTCTGCGCGCCCCTAAGTGAAGCTATGATAACCGCCACGTCAGTGTCTTGGCGTTGGGCCTCGGCGATGTATTGCTGTGAAAATAATACCAGGCTTACTTCATTCTACACGAGTAGTCCCCACTAGGATTTCGCGACAATGCGTCAGCCACTTGGTTTACAGTACCGGCGCGATGTCGGACGCTGTAGTCATACTCCCGTAGTCGTATTATTCAGCGTGCGAATTTATGTTTCAGGTGTTGCTTTGAGAACATCCATGAAATTGCTGCATTGTCTGTTACCAGCGTGAAATGCAGACCAAGTAGATAGTGTCTAACTGTGTCGTCAACGCTCCACACAGCCGCTAGGCATTCTAGCTCGTTGGAATGGTAGTGATTTCAGCGTCTGAAAGTTTTGGGCTGGCATAGGCGACAACATGCTCAGCGCCCTCCGGGTTGATCTGCACAAGTCCTGCTCCGAGTCCAACCTGGCTAGCGTCTGTGTGCACCTCTGTGGTCCAGTCTTCATTCAAGTGGCTCAGTACAGGGCAGCCGTTCAGCTGATGTTTGAGCGGTTGGAATGCACATTCCAGTGATTGGCCCCATTAAAACTGTTTATCTTTCTTGAGCAGGTCAGTAAGGGGAGCAGCTGTCGAGGCGAAGTTCACAACAAACTTTCGGAGATAAGATACGATGCCCAAAAACGACTGCAGCTGCTTAACGCATGTCGGACTGGGGAAGTTCGTAACCGCTGATATCCTTTCAGGGAGAGGCTGTAAGCTTTCCTCAGAGATGGAGTAACCCAGAACCGAGATGGCCATAAGTCTAAATTGGCATTTCTCACGGTTTGTCGGAATCCGGCATAGTAGACCCTCTCAAGAACTTCGTCTAGGTTCCGATGGTGTTCTTGTGTTGTGCCCACATCTAAGATATCATTTGGATACACAACATAGCCGTGATCCTTAAGCAGACCCAGCACGGTGTTCATAGTGCGCCCAAACGTGCTGGGAGCTGTCCGTATGCCGAATGGCATAGGGACAGCTCCCAGCACGTCATTCGGCATGGCATTCGGCATACGTCATTCAACCGTATGCCGAATGGCATGTGGTTGAACTCGTAAAGGTCTGATGGTGTACGGAACGCGGTTTTAAATTTGTCTTCAGCGACATCAATTTGCCAATAGCCAACCCACAGGTCTAACGACGAAAGAAATCTTGCATTCCGTAGTGTATCAATGGCATCGTCGATGTAGGGCAGTGGGTAGGACTCCGGTATAGTATGGTTGCTGAGCTCTCTATATTCAACACATAGCCGCAAAGTGCCGTTTTTCTTGCGAACAAGGACAACCGGTGCAGCCCAAGGTCTACCCGATGGTCTAATCACGCCAGCAGCCAGCATCTCACTTACTTGTTCGGCAATGACAGACCATTCGCGTTCACTATACCGTCGCATTGATACGCATATAGGTGGGTGACTGTCTGTCGGAATTCGGTGCTCACGTAAGTCAGTACTGGGAAGTTGTGCGTTGTTCACATCAAAGAAGGCGCGATGTTGCTCCAGAACGCTAGAAAGGGTCTTCCTTCCGGAAGGCTCACCTCTCTGTAACTCAGTTGGTCGCACGCAGGGGTCGTGGAGTGCAGCATAAATTTACCGCTCTCAAGGCTCAGTTGCACGTCGTGAGAAAGGATGTAGTCCGGGCCAAGAATGATGACGGCAGGCAAGTCGTCGAAGACGGGCACGTCACGTAGATGCTTTGTACCAGCGGTTGTGTGTAGCCACAGGTCAATGGCGCCTGCTGGCTGTACCTTTCCCCCTAGACATCGAAAAGGTGCCTGATTCCAGGGATGGATAGTGGAAGGCGCATGCCACCGAAGCAGCTCTGAACGATCAGCGCCCGTGTCTAAAGCGCAGTCAGCGCTCCGATACCGTTGGCGTGAATTGGCACCAACGGCCTTGTGCTGCAACGACCTTGCAACCCGTCGCTAGGGCAGTGGCTAGCGTCGCCAACGGAGGGGCTGCCACTTTGTAGCAGGGCAGCTTGAGAAGTAGCACACGGCTGTGTGGTGGCAGCCCGACGCCGTCGAGCTGTGTCCTGTAGTACTGAAGCTTTGCGGACGAAAGCGTCAGGCGCTGTCTCTAACGCGCACACGTACGTGACGAGAGCATGCGTGGGGCCGTGGATGCCATCTATGACATACTGCTTGACCGATGGGGAACCCAGTTAAGTTTGCAGGTGCTAAAGAACCACAGCTTGTCGTAAATGTACGCGGCTGTGTCATTATCTGAAGCTTGCTGGCATGGCCGCATCAGCATAAGGCGAGTGTCATAGACGCTTGGCAAGTTTTTGAAAGTAGAGAACAGCGTCTCGGTTCAGCTGGACAAAGTTGGCTAGGGTCGTCCTTCAAACACATTCCAAGCCTCAACTGTCCCTCAGAGACGACCTTCTGCCATGGACCTCTTCACGGCGTCTGTCCACACGTAACAAATAGCGACAGACTCGATCGTACGCAACCAGGTTACGGGGTCCTCTTGGGAACCATATAAATTGGGAAGGGTCGTCAGCGCTCGCAGTGAAGGCGTGCTTTCGTCCGATGGCTGAAGCATACGCGTCGGTCATTCGGTAAAGGCATTTTGAGACAGCGGAGAAGGCTTAGGCGAGCTCACTAGCGGCGTCGTCCACGAGAGCTACTGAGGAGGCCTAGACGCCGTCCCCTAATGGTGTGGCGAATACTGGCGGCGACGAATGCGGTCCCGGTAGAGTCCGTCTGCTTGCGAGGCTCGGAGCTAGGTCTTCTGATATCTCAGTATCCTGCCGACTGCATCGTTTTAAAGAACAGCCACCAAACGCCAGACCATCCGAACCGCTTCTTGGTTTTCTTCACTTCTTCCTCCTCTTTCCCCTTTTTCCGGTGTTACCGAGCTTGTGCTTTGACTTCATTATATATATTCTAATACGAATACAGGACAAAAGAACAGCAGGCAGAGTGTCTCAACCAGAGCAGCTCAGGCAAGCTCGCGCCTCCCGGGCGACTGGCGATGTGGCTGCAGCGCCGGTCATTCCTCTTCACTACAATCGCCTCCCATCCGAAAAGGAGCCATCCTGGCGACTCATGGTGAACACAGAATCATTGGGTCGTAGTACGGCTTCAGGCTTTGTACGTGGACGGTTTCACGCCCACGACAGCGTTTGTCCGTAGGTGGCGTGACAGGCTCGACAATATAGTTCACACGCGATGTCTGCGCGCCAACACGGTAGGGTCCTTGATATTTGGAAACAAGCTTGGATGAGAGTCCAGCAGGAACGGCAGGAACCAAAAGCCACACAAGGGAGTCCGGAAGAAAGTGACAATGGGGGTGATCATCGTCACGTCGAGATTTTTGGTGCCATTGGTCGACGGCTGTAAAGGAACGGGCGAGCTGACAGCATTCCTCGGCACGGCCGGCAGTTTCAGAGATGGGCGTACATTCTTATGAGTCGGGTCTGTAGGGAAGAATGGTGTCGAGAGTAGTCGAAGGTTTGCGGCCATACAAGAGGAAGAATGGGGAGGAGTTTGTGGTCGCCTGTAGTACAGTGTTGTAGGCGAACGTGATGAATGGCAAAATGAGGTCCCAATCAGTGTCATCAGAGGCGACGTATTTGGAGAGCATGTCGCCAAGTGTGCGGTTAAATCTTTCCGTCAGACCATTAGTTTGAGGATGGTAGGCGGTGGTGGTGCGATGAACGATGCGACATTCAGTAAGGAGCGTGCTTAAGACTTCGGAGAGGAAGACACGTCCTCTATCACTCAAAAGTTCGCGGCGTGCACCGTGACGCAGAATAAAGTTTTCAGGAGGAAGGATGCTATATCACGAGCGGTGGCAGCAGGCAGAGCGGCTGTTTCTGCGTATCTCGTCAAATGGTCGATGGCGACGACTATCCAGCGGTTTCTGGAAGCCGTGCTCGGCAGGGGTCCATACAGGTCAACGCCAATGCGATCGAAGGGCCTGTCCGGACACGGGATTGGCTGGAGTGAACCAGAGACATGCTGAGCAGGAATCTTGCGGCGTTGGCACTGAGGGCATGACCGAATGTACTTGCACCAAGGTTTACATGCCACGCCAATAAAACCTGGAGCGAAGCCGGGTGTACGTCTTGAAGACACCCGCATGTGCACATGCGGGTCAGTATGAAAGGCTGAACGTGTTGCACCACGAAGATGTCGAGGTATGACCAGCAACCACTTGCGGACATCAGAGACGTAATTCCGGCGATAGAGACGTCCATCCCGAATTTCGAAGTGAGATGCTTGACGGCGCAAAGCTTGAGAAGGTGGAGGAACAGACGAAGGGTTTGAAAGGAGGCGGATAAGAGCACTAATCCAGACATCCTTGCGTTGCTCCGAAGCCATGTCGCAGCCTGCTGGGAACAAAAGCACTTCGTCAACGGCAGAGAGGCAGGCATCGCTTTCGGTTGACACGGGCGAACGGGAAAGTGCGTCGGCATC
The DNA here is from genome assembly GCF_013339745.2 of Dermacentor silvarum. Classification (NCBI taxonomy): domain Eukaryota; kingdom Metazoa; phylum Arthropoda; class Arachnida; order Ixodida; family Ixodidae; genus Dermacentor; species Dermacentor silvarum. The sequence goes on from NC_051163.1 coordinate 90,839,081, forward strand.
AGTGTGGCGGTGGCCAGAGCTGTAGACAACGCGCACGTCGAAATCTTGCAACCGCAAAGCCCAGCGAGCTAATCGACCAGAGGGGTCCTTCAACGTGGACAGCCAACAAAGTGCATGGTGATCTGTAATCACGCCGAAGGGGCGGCCATAGAGGTAGGGTCGAAATTTACCAAGTGCCCAGATTATGGCCAAACATTCCTTCTCCGTAACGGAATAATTCTTCTCGGCTTTGCTGAGGGTGCGGCTTGCGTATGCAACGACGTACTCGTCGAATCCAGATTTGCGCTGCGCGAGCACAGCGCCGAGTCCGACACCGCTGGCGTCGGTGTGTACTAGAGCACTGCACGGGCCGATTTTTGCGGCCCGGGCCCGGCCCGGGTCCGTTTTCACATTGGGCGGCCCGCCCGAGCCCGATCAAAACATTTATGGCGAGACCCGGGCCCGACCCGGGCCCGAAAATAATCTACGTTACCCGCCCGGCCCGGCCCGCCACCCCTTTACCTTAAGCCCGAGCCCGGCCCGAGCCTAACTGGAAACCGGCCCGAACCCGGCCCGAGACCGAAAAATACATGTTTTTCAGAGTTGAGAAGCCCGAGAATAACTCGCAGAAAGCCCGAGCCTGGCCCGGGCCCGCGTCAAGAAACCCGAGCCGGCCTGGGCCCGGGTCAAAAAGCACACGCCGTGCCCGAGCCGGTGAAAAAACTCCTCTACCCGGCCCGGCCCGGCCCACGGGCCGGGCCGGGCCAGGGCTTTCGGGTAAGCCCGAGCCCGTGCAGTGCTCTAGTGTGTACTTCGGTCGGAGCTATCGGGTCGAAGTGACGCAGTATAGGCGGTGAGGTCAGTAGACGACGCAAATCTTGGAAGGCATCGACACAAGCGGGCGACCAGGCGTAATCGTTCAAGTCGCTCCGTAGAAGCTGATTCAAGGGAGCGGTGATGGACGCAAAATTACGAATTAAGCGGCGAAAGTAAGAACACAGGCCAAGGAAGCTTCGAAGTTCTCTTACGGAGGAAGGTTTTGGAAAATCAGCAACTGCACGGAGCTTGGCGGCGTCAGGAAGAATACCGTCTTCAGACACTACATGGCCAAGGATGGTGAGCTGACTTGGGTCACAGTGGCCTTTCTTCAGGTTGAGCTGAAGGCCGGCGGAAGTTAGGCACTGTAACACTTCCTCCAGCCTACAGAGATGGGTGGGAAAATCGGGCGAAAAAATAACCACATCATCTAACTAGCACAGGCACGTTTTCCACTTGAGACCATGCAATAGGATGTCCATCATACGTTCAAATGTTGCGGGGGCGTTGCAAAGCCCGAAAGGCATAACACGAAATTCATATAGGCCATCTTGTGTTACAGAGGCAGTTTTAGGTTGGTCTTCGGGTGCCATGGGGACTTGCCAATAGCCGCTTCGTAAGTCGATGGAAGAGAAGAACTCCGCGCCGTGGAGAGTAGTCAAGGGCATCGTCAATTCTCGGAAGAGGGTAAACATCTCTACGAGGTATTTTGTTAAGACGACGGTAATCGACACAGAATCGAGTCGATCCATCCTTCTTAACAAGAACAACGGGAGATGCCCAGGGGCTATCCGAAGGCTCAATGACGCCGCGCGTGAGCATGCCAGCTACTTGATCATCGATAGCATGGCGCTCTGTCGCGGATACACGGTATGGTCTTTGTCGTAGTGTCGCACTGGTACCCGTGTCGATGCGATGACAAACAGTTGACGTGCGGCCCAAGGGAACATGCTGGCAGTCGAAAGACGAACGGAACTTGTCGAGAAGGCGTAGAAGCTGGTTGCGTTGGGAAACAGCCAACGTGTCGGCGATGGAGCCATGTAAAACATCAGGCGAAGTCGGCTCCTGCGCTGGGTTACAGGTCACTCCGGCGACCTCATGAGTGGTGATGGAACCAGTTGGCATGTCAATGATGGCAGCAGGGTCAACACAGTGGACGCGGTCAACGCACTCCCCACGAAGCAAAGTGAGAGGACAGGACAATCGCTTGGCTACGAGCAGTCTGCTGACACTGGCATGAACGTCCAAAAGAGCGAAAGGCAGCGGGGAACATTTGCGACGAGCGAAAATTGCAGATGGCGTAAAAAGGGCGCTGGCACTATCAAAAATGTTGCATGACACCGTGGCAAGGGAAGATGAGCGCGGTGGAATTCAACGTAACGTCTTCGGCAACAAATACTTTATCTTCAGGTTCACGAGCGTCAAGGAGTGGGGCATTACACGGCGTTTGAAATTCCACTGCAGCACGAGAACAGTCGATGACGGCAATATTAGCGGAAAGGAAGTCCCAGCCCAAAATAAGATCATGCGAACAAGAACACAGCACCAAAAATTCGACGATGTAGAGGAGGCCGTTGATCACAACGCGAGCAGTACACGCAGCTGCAGGTGTGATGTGGTCGGCGCTTGCAGAATTAAGTGATACATTTGACAGGGGCGTCGTAACCTTTCTGAGCAAACGGCAAAGATGGGCACTAATAACTGAAACTGCGGCACCAGTGTCAACGAGAACGATTGCAGCGACGCCGTCCACATGCACATCAAGAACATTAGTCGGAGAAGGGAGAGGCCTTGATCTGTTCATGGGTGACGCAGTTCTTGCCTCTGTAACTGCGGCGATTAGTTTTCCCGTTCAGGCGTAGAAGGACGACGACGCATCAGCGAAAGCGAGCGGCGTCGAGGCGATGGCGAACGGCGGTCAACAAGAGGGCGGTGGTCGGAGTAGGAGGACATCCGGCCAGGGTTCTGAGACGCCGAGGATGACGGGTATGGGGAAACGTATGGTTCGGTGTCGAAGCTGCGGCGTTAGGATGGTGCACGGCGACGGCAAAATCGTGCAATATGGCGAAGTAGACCACACGCAAAACATATTGGCCGGTTGTCAGGAGTGCGCCATTGTGCACTGCTGTGTGGGTACCGCGGCTGAACGAAGTGAGGGGCTGGACGCAGTGGCACGGCTGATGGGAATGGCGCAAAGGCCTGAGGTGGTGGCCGCGCGAGAGCCTCGGCGCAGCTGAGAGGTTGTGATGTGTAGTGCACGACACGGTGCGGTGGCGCGCGACGGTGATATTTGTGGTGTGCGACACGGTGCGGTGGTTGGAGACAAAGAGCAGACGACGAGTAGTGCGCGCGCCGAGGCGAATTCCATGCTGATGGAAAACAACGACGCCGAAGACCCTCCGGCGCGTGAACACGCGGCGCAAAAAAGAAAACAAAGGAAAAGGCATCCAATCGCAAAATACCACGGAGCTTCAAGCAGCCAATGAACGAATGACAAATCGGCCAGAGCGACAGAAAAAGCGAGCCGCGTTGGCAGTAGGGGAGGAGTTCCAGAAGTGGCACCAGGAGAAGGTTGGCAACCGGATCGGCGGTTGAAGACAGCCGTCGGGTTCCGGACCCGAGCCACCAGGACTTCACCCGGCCAGCCCGTCCCTAGGCGTCACCACTCCATCCGTTGGGGAACTGCTGCCCGAGGCCGGTGAGCGTCTACGCCCGTGCGCAGAACGAGAGCTGTCGGGCTACGGGCCCGAGCTCCACGACCAGCTGCCCGGCCAGAACGCCAGCACCGCATTCCCGTGCTGCCGAGCCACCTGTCTTCTCACTCCACACCAGAGCTGCCACGCACTGGTAGCCTGTACTACAGTCCGATACAGCGACCTTCTTTGGTGAGATCAACACCACTTCTCTCGTCGTCTCGTCTCCGCTGCTTCGCGTCGCGACTATAGCACGCACACATGCCCGCTTCCTGCCCGAACTTTCCTGTAAACGCCATACTAGCCCTAAATGTGTTTGTTGCTGTAATGTCTTGCTAAGTGTTTACTTTATGATTCTTTATTCTCGCTTTTAGTTGTATTAAATGTTTGTATTAAAAGTCCGACTCCTCAACGACTGTGGCCTCACATTGCCATCGCCAGCTGCGCGCCAGTACGTGATTGACGGACTGTGCGACTGTAATCATGCTGCCATCCTGTCTTCTCAGTCTCCTGAGATCACATCCCTGGTTTTCGCTCACAAGGCAGCGGAACTGCATTAGTGTACTCGACGCCGTCTCACTCTCGGCGTGCCGCAGGCCGGACAGTCAGCACCCCTCTCTGCGCGCCGGGGCTGCTTTTCTTGCGAACGTCTTGGACACCACGCCAAGGAATTCCGCCAATCGCCGCAGTCCATAATTCAGTACCAGGCCAACCCAACTCCTCTGTTACAAGTACATGTCGAAGGAATAGGCGACTTGCCGCACTCATTGATACCGGCGCCGAGCGGACGGCACTGCACCAGCGTCAGGCTCCCGACACCATTTCCCAGTGGACGCATCCTCCAATCCACGGACTAGGAGGTAGTGTGATGCCAGTGGGCATGCTCGATGTTTATGTCCGGACAACAGCAGGGACGAAGTTTCTCCCGGCCATTCCCGTCTTCGAGGATCTGCCTACCGACATGATTCTCGGATCAGATTTTCTACTGTCCGACGACATTCAACTCACCATCGATCGCGGCCATGTACAGCTCCGGCCTGCGTTAACTGAGACTACTGCGATGCCCCAGCCAAAGCCGAGAGGTGAGCCGCTTCGTTCGCTTACATTAAATTCGATACTGGCTCGCCATAAAGCGGTGTTCGCTGACACTACCGCCGATCTCCCGGGCACAAAAATGTTCCTGCATCGAATACCGACAGGGAACCATTCTCTGATATGCGTACCATTGAGAACATACGCTGAGAGGGGGCGCTCCGGGATCGCAGATCAAGTACGCGAAATGCTCGCCGCAGGCATAATTAGGCCTTCATCAAGTCCGTGGGCAGCACCCGTCGTACTCGTGCGGAAGAAAAAAGGATCCTTGCGTTTCTGCGTGGATTACCGCAGCTAAACAAGTGTACGACGCCCGACTCATACCCCTTACCCCGCATTGACGACGCTATTGACACAGTCCGCCACTGCAGATTCTTTTTGTCGCTCGACTTACGTGCAGGGTATTGGCAGATCAGTGTCTCTGAAGAAGATAAGTGCAAGACAGCCTTTCGCGTTCCATCGGGCTTGTATGAATTCAATCGCATGCAGTTTGGACTGCGAACAGCCCCTAGTACGTTTCAGCGCGCAATGAATTCAGTTCTAGGGTCTCTTAAGCACCGAGCCTGTGTGGTCTACTTAGATTACATCCTGTTTCTTGGAACCACCGAGAATGAACACCTTCGCAATTCAGATGAAGTGCTGTACAGACTTTACGAGGCGGGGTTTCGCTTAAACCGCGAGAAGTGCCAGTTTGGGCTGTCTAAGATAGCGTACCTTGGACATAATATTTCCCCTGACGGTATTCAGCCACTCCCGGAGCGCATAGCGGCAGTGTCTGAATATCCACACCAACCTGCTTGAAACAGGTTCAGTCATTTATGGGTAAGGCCTCGTATTTGCGGAGGTTTATTCCACACTTCGCTTCGATCTCAGCTCCCTTGAGTGATATCTTTAAAAAGGACGCACAGTTTAAGTGGGGCGCCACGCAAGAAAACGCTTTCCGGACTATAAAGCAACAGCTCACTATCTGTCCAGTATTAAGCCACTTCAATGATGACTGGACCACTGAAGTGCACACCGATGCTAGCCAAGTCGGTCTAGGGGCAGTGCTCGTGCAACGCGATCCTGATGGCGTCGAACACATCGTTGCTTATGCCAGCCGAAAACTCTCTGACATCGAGCTGCACTATCACTTCAATGAGCCGGAATGTCTAGCAGTGGTGTGGAGAGTGGATGACAAATTCCGACACTATCTGTTCGGGCCCAGATTTACCTGATAAAGTAGGTAACTGATGATTCTGCGTTAACGTGGATGTTTTCTAAGCAACAGCTAAAGCACAAATTCGCCCGGTGTATTATCACGCTTCAAGAATGAATTCGACGTGCGTAATCGTGCCGGGGTCTTGAATAACATCGCCGATGCCTTATCACGCAATCCCCTCGAACGTTTGGAACGAAACAGGCAAAATAACATCTTTTTTGCCCAAGTAGACTTGCCCAAAGCACAACAAGAGGACAAAGACTTCGCGACAATTATTGCTTCCATAACTGGCACAAAAACAAACTCGATGTCTGCAATACGCAATGATGTATTGTACCGTCGTTGGTGGCAAAAGGACCACTCGGAAGAACGTTACCTCCTGGCCGTTCCGAAATATTTTCGCACAGAGGTACTGCGAGCCATTCATGACACCCCCGAAGGAGGGCCACCGAAGGAGGGTCAACGAGCCACCCTCCGCAAGCTACAAGAACGCTTCTGGTGGCCGAAGATACAAAGCAATGTGCGCTCCTACGTTGCTAGCTGCGAAGCGTGTCAACAGTTTTAGCGACTTCCGGGGTGCCAGCCTGCACTGTTAACACCTATGGAGATACCGTAAGACATCTTTAATACGGTTGGCATCGACTACAAAGGGCCGCTACCCACCTCCATTGATGGAAACCGCTACATCATTGTAGCTGAGGACTATCTCTGCAAATACGTGGAAGTGACTGCCGTACCATTCCTGGCATCCACTCATTTAGTCGATTTTCTGCAACAAAGGTTTGAATGGAGACATGGCTTGCCAAACAAATTGGTATCAGATCGTGCCACAACATTTCGCAGTCGGGAACTACGAAAGTATCTTTCCACGGCGGGGGTGCAGCATCATTATACATCCGCATTTCATCCCCAAGGAAACGGCCTCACTGAGCAAAACAAACCAGAGCATTCAGGCAAGGCTCGCTCCATATACAAAAGTAGGACAGACAGGAGCGGCCGATTGGGACGTCCACCTTCCGGCAGCTCTTTATGCGGTCAATACAGCGCTGTAGACCTCTACTGGTGTGACGCCGTATGAAATCGTATATGGGAAGCTGCCCCAGCTGAAAGCGGTCCTCAGGCTAGATGCTCCGGTTAGCGTCACACGCCCTGACAGTCGCACAGTCGCCTGTCAGAAGATCAGAGCTGCGGCGAAAGAAAAAAGGCACACAAGCGCAAGAAAAACAGAAGCGCTATTATGACCGCCGCCGTAGACCTGCCCCTGCGTACAACATCGGAGACGAGGTGTGGGTGCAAAGAGGTGGCAACTGTCCAGGCAAGAAGCTACTAGCAAAGTTTGAGGGGCCCTTCACCATCACCGAGCGCGTAGGAGACAATACATGGCGCGTTGATTGATTATTATTGTTTTTTGGTGCAAGGGCGAGAAATGACCAAAGAGTGGCATGACACTTGGTGATGAATGGCAATGAGAAATGTTTAATATGTTGGAAATTGAGTGCCGTACATTGGCCTAAAATATTCACTGTACATGGTGTAAAATATGTATCTATTAAAATAATGTCAATGAAAAGTGGTTATAAAAGTGCTTTACGAAGAATTATATACTAAAACTTGTAAATTATAGCAGCATTATAGAAGCACATGACGCGTTAGCACCTCGGACCAAGCTTTGGACTTGACCGGCGGAAAAGAAATAACTTCGCTGTGCACGTGTCGCGCCTCAAGAAAAGATTATGCCGAGTGGACTGAACTGTCGTTTCTTTTTTTTTTTTGTTTGCCAGGTCCGCAGCGAGGCCGAGTGTGATGTCGAAGTACGGCGCCGTATCTACGCTCCTTGAGCGAAGAGCGAGGTAGAGGAAGAGGGAGTTGGCAGATTATAGAACAGCTGGCCCAGAAACAGGTGCTGTCTGTTTCTCTCATTCCGTTACAAAGTATATATTGGCTCCGTCTTTCACGGTTGCAGCCCGACTTGTGCACGCTCCATCATGCGCGCGCTCATCGAGCCACGCGCTCGGGCGTATAAAAAATAGGGACCCGTATTCACAAAACGTTCTTATGTTCAAATTCTTCTCAAGAAAACATTCCAGCCAATCCGGATGCTGGGCATGTCATTAGCGAAAGCAGCCAACCAATGGCAACGAGCGCTTACGAGCGAAAAGCTTTGTCAATTCGACCACTGTTCCTCCTTGCTTTCCATTCTGGACGGTCGTATACTTGTCGGCCTAGCCCCCGACACGTCCCATGGGCTATTGGGCCTCGTTTCGATTTAGTGTATATATATACATGCACATATACTAAATGGGTACTTCTATCAGTACGCCTATGAATATTATATATATATATATATGTGTGTGTGTGTGTGTGTGTATGTTGTCACGAAGCACTTGGGGAAGTCAGAGTTCGCGATTAGAACGATAAAGCAGCGAGAGGTACCACAGCCGATTGAGCACCGAAACAAGGTTTATCTCTCGTCGTCGTACTCGCTCCCATAGCCACATCCCCACTGCTCCTTATTTCACAGTACAGTTATCTCCCCCGCGGAAAAGGAAGCCGTCCCGGTGGATGAGGGGTAGCACAACAAAGGCGGATCATAGTACGGCTTGAGAAGCTGGACGTGCAAAATGTCGCGTCCTCGACGGCGATGATCCAAAGATAGCTCGAGGGGTTTGACGATATAGTTGACTGGAGACGTTTGGCTGATCACGCGCTATGGCCCCTGGTACTTCGTCGCGAGTTTCGGTGACAGTCCAAGGGTAGGGGTTGGAACCTAAAGCCACACTAACGAGCCAGGAGCATAGGAAGCAGGAGCATGGGAAGTTTCTGGATGGTGCTTCTGGTTTTGCTGGTCTTAAGACGTAAATATACGTGATAGCTTGCGACATTCTTCTGCGTGTGCTACAGCTTCAGACAAGGTAGTGGTTTCTGTGTTGTCAAGGCGGTACAGAAGGATAGTGTCCATTGTAGGAAAAGGTTCGCGTCCGTACAGGGGAAAGAAGGGCGACAATCCCGTGCATAGGTCGGCGCACTCACTCATGAGTGCACTCACTCACACTCAATCGCACTCATTTCAAAGGCGTGAGTGCGAGTGCGAGTGAGTGCCACTGAGTGTGAGTGCAGGTGAGTGCGAGTGCGAGTGAGTGCCAGTGAGTGTGAGTGCAGGTGAGTGCGAGTGAGTGCCCGTGAGTGTGAGTGCAGGTGAGTGCGAGTGCGTGCCTGTGAGTGTGAGTGGAGGTGAGTGCGAGTGCGAGTGAGCGCCTGTGAGTGTGAGTGGAGGTGAGTGCGAGTGAGTGTCAGTGAGTGTGAGTGGAGGTGAGTGTGAGTGAGTGCCAGTGAGTGCGAGTGCAGGTGAGTGCGAGTGAGTGCCTGTGACTATGAGTGGAAGGGAGTGCGAGTGCGCGTGAGTGCCAGTGAGTGTGCGTGATGACTAGCTAGCTAAGTGGTTCTTTGGGAAAGGGAAAGGTTATCTTCTGCAGCCCTTGAGGGAGCACGGCTCAGCGCCAAGTGCGTGATGAGCAGGTTCTTTTGTGTTAATGTTTCTGGCGGTTCTCTGAGGCGGAGCCTCCCAGAACCCAATCGAGGACAAAGCCGTTTGTTGGGAAACACACACAAAAACTTTTAATGAAACTAGAAACGAAAATTAACCCATAAAAACAAACACACAAAGATACCATGAAAACATGTAGCTAGAACGCTAATGATATGAGGCAAGTTCGGGCAGGCTGCGGGTGTGCGTATGCACTACAGTCTCGACGCGGCGAAGCGGAGACGACGAGAGAAGCGTTGCTGGTCTCACCAAAAGGTCGCTGTATCGGACCGGCTACCAGAGCGTGGCAGCTCTGGCTCGGAGGGAGAAGACAGGCGGCTAGGCAGCACGGGAAGACGGCGGTGGCGTTCTGGCTGGGCCGCTGGTCGTGGCACTCGGGCTCGTAGCCCGACAGCTCCCGTTCTGCCCACGGGCGCAGACGCTCACCGGCCTCGGGCAGCAGCAGTTGATTATCGGGCAGAGTGACGATGCCCAGGAAGGCAGGCGGCTTGGCAGCACGGGAAGACGGCGGTGGCGTTCTGGCTGGGCAGCTGGTCGTGGAGCTCGGGCCCGTAGCCCGACTGCTCTCGTTCTGCCCACGGGCGCAGACGCTTGCCGGCCTCGGGCAGCAGTTCTCGAACGGATGGAGTGGCGGTGCCCAGGAATGGGTTGGCAGGAGGCCCCGGCCGGGTGAAGTCCTGGTGGCTCGGGTCCGGAACCCGACGGCCGTCTTCAACTCCCGATCCGCTGGCCGACCTTGTCCTGGTGCCGCTTCTCGAACTCCTCCCCCTACTGCCAGCGCGGCTCCTTTTTCTGCTGCTCTGGTCGATTCGTCGGTTTCTCATTGGCTGCTCGAGGCTCCGTGTTCTTTTGTGATTGCATTGGCTTTTTTTCTTTTGATTTCTTTTCTTGTGCCGCGTGTTCACGCGCCGGGCGGTCTTCAGCGTCGTCGTTTTCCAAATTCGCCTCGGCACGCGCTCTCCTTGTCGTCTGCTCCTTGTCTCCAACCACCGCTCCTTGTCGCATACCACAAATATCACCGTCGCGCACCACACATCACAGAGTGGGAGTGCGAGTGAGAGTGAGTGCCAGTGAGTGTGAGTGCAAGTGAGTGCGAGTGAGTGCGAGTGAGAGTGAGAGTGAGTGCCAGTGAGTGTGAGTGCGAGTGAGTGCCGGTGAGTGTGAAAATGAGTGAGTGGTTGTGAGCTGAAGTGAGTGTGAACATGGTGAGTGCTTGAACGATAAGCAGAGGTGATATCGGTTGACCTTGCTTGCGGAAAAATTGAGGCACGTTGTGTCTACAAGCTCACTCGCGGTGATGACTTATCGCACTAGCAGACTGTGCACGCCAAGATAGAAACCACTCACTAAGGTCGTAATAACCCAAGGATCAGGCATGAGTGAGACAATGTATAATGAGATGAGCCGATATATTATATTGCGATAGCAGTTATATGGACACTCCAATCGAACTGCTGCCGCGGTCGTGGACATCGTTGTGAGGTTCCGTATGAAGCCCAAACAAGGTAAAATCGTCGCAGCGTGCCGGCGGTACTCTGCGTGTGCGAGTGCAAGCTTGCGAGGGTCAGACGACACTAGCTGCTCAATCTCGCGCGCGCGAGGGAAAAGGCGGGGCGGAAGCGCGCTGCTTCTGTCGCGCGTCAGTCATTCAGGGGGGGGGGGAGTGGGGGGGGGGGGGGTCGTCTTGCTTTGGCGGCGGTCGCGTGGGTGTCTATCTCGAAAGCGATCTGCGACGTGGAAAAACGGCGCGCGCGGGCGCCTCCTCTTCCACGCGATTTGCGACGTGAAATGTTCAACTAGAGCCGGTAACTTCGTATCCGCTGTGTTTTCGACGTTTAGTTCGCTTTGAAGCGAGAGGCGGCACGAAGGTCAATTCGCTCGCGGCTATAGCTGCGCCTCCTTACTCCAGCGAGTTCCCGCAGTCATCGAGCGAGATGCGTTCATGTTTACCTGTTCGCGTGTGACACCGTGTTGTCTATTTAGTTAGCAGGCGAATGTTTACAAGTTTATACGGCCCATTAAACGTCTTCACTCAGTGGAAGTTATGGCAAAATTTGCCGGTCATGATTTGGATATGTCTGCCATCAGCGCTCCAGCCTTTAATACCGTGTGATTTACTACAGCTTCGCTGCTCTTCCGCCTTCAGAGGGTGGAATGGCTCCCAATTTTTTTTCCTGCTTCCCTCTTAAACGTAAACGTACAGGCTCCTTATATAAAGAGGCAGAGCGAAAGAGGGACTAGCCAAGTTAGCAGAGAGTAACAGACACGCACGCTCACATACACGGAGTAAAAGCGAAGATGCAATGATAGATACCGCTTTGTTCTCCCTTTTGTGTTTGTTTCGGCTGGTTGACTAAGTATACGGACAGTCAATCTCTCCCTCTATTTCCCGCTCTTGGCTCAATCCGACCGAAGAGAAGCTTAGCGGGCATGGGAAGCAAGCATGCACACGTCTATTGTCAATGACAGAGAGAGTTTGGGGCTGACGTCAATGTTTTTGTCACCATGAATAAATTGAAACGAAAACTTTAGTCGTGCTAGTTTTGCTCAACTTTGCAGTGTTAATAAACCAGCTCTCTTTAATAATTTAGTCAATGAATCCATTAATTCGTATTTATTAAAACATAACCTTATTGCCTTCCTGTGCGCCCCTTCCATTCTTTCAATGAGTTCTTTTGTGTACGGAAACCAAACAATATTGGCGTGCTCCAGCACTGTTCGAACAAGCATTTTGTAGGCCAGCAAATTTTATCTGGGGGCGCAAGACGAAGGTGTCTTCTCAGAAAGAAGAGTCGGTTTAGTGCTCAGCATGTACATTGATTTCCACTTGAGGTTATTTTGTTAACATAGTTTTCCCATCGGAGAGCGTATGTTAAGGTGACACCTCAATAATAACGTTGAAATGCACAAGTGAGAGGTGTGTCATTAATAATGTAAGTAAACTCAGATATCTGTTTCTTTCTTACTATTAGGGTTACAAATTTTTCGGCATTTAGAGTCATCTGCCACTCCCGGCGCCAAGAAAAGGCAGAATTTTGTATATGGTGATTATTACTGTGATTAATTTCGCTGTACGAAATGCAATAGTCAGCGAATAGACGGATGTTACCATGTAATCGGGAAGGCAAATCTTTTATGTATATTAAAAATAAACCTGGGTCCAAAACACTGCCTTAGCACACTCCCGATGCAACAGTTGCTAAATTAGAAGCTTCGTTATGAATATAGGCGAATTGTGAGCAGCATAGATCGGCACAGTGACTTATGCGTGCACTAACTCACACTTGCACTCATTTCAAAGGGGTGAGTGCGAGTGAGTGCCAGTGAGTGTGAGTGGATGTGAGTGCGAGTGAGTGCCAGTGAATGTGAGTGTAAGTGAGTGCGAGTTCGAGCGAGTGCCAGTGAGTGCGAGTGCAGGTGAGTGCGAGTGCGAGTGAGTACCAGTGATTGTGAGCGCAGGTGAGTGCGAGTGCGAGTGATTGCTAGTGAGTCTGAGTGCAGGTGAGTGTGAGTGCGAGTGAGTACCATTGATTGTGAGTGCAAGTGAGTGCGAGTGATTGCCGATGAGTGTGAGTGCAGGTGAGTGCGAGTGCGAGTGAGTGCCAGTGAGTGTGAGTGCAGGTAAGGGCGAGTGCGAGTCAGTGCCTATGAGTGTGAGTGGAGATGAGGGCGAGTGAGTGCGAGTGCAGGTGAGTGCGAGTGCGCGTGAGTGCCAGTGAGTGTGAGTGCAGGTGAGTGCGAGTGCGAGTGAGTGCCTATGAGTGTGAGTGGAGATGAGGGCGAATGCGAGTGAGTGCCAGTGATTGCGAGTGCAGGTGAGTGCGAGTGATTGCCAGTGAGTGTGAGTGCAGGTGAGTGCCAGTTCGAGTGAGTGCCAGTGAGTGTGAGTGCAGGTGAGTGCGAGTGCGAGTGAGTACCAGTGATTGTTAGTGCAGGTGAGTGCGAGTGCGAGTGATTGCCAGTTAGTGTGAGTCCGAGTGAGTGCCTATGAGTGTGAGTGGAGATGAGGGCGAGTGCGAGTGATTGCCAGTGAGTGTGAGTGCAGGTGAGTGCGAGTGAGTGCCAGTGAGTGTGAGTGCAGGTGAGTGCGAGTGAGTGCCTATGAGTGTGAGTGGAGATGAGGGCGAATGCGAGAGAGTGCCAGTGATTGCGAGTGCAGGTGAGTGCGAGTGCGAGTGATTGCCCGTGAGTGTGAGTGCCAGTGCGAGTGAGTGCCAGTGAGTGTGAGTGCAGGTGAGTGCGAGTGCGAGTGAGTGCCAGTGAGTGTGAGTGCAGGTGAGTGCGAGTGCGAGTAAGTACCAGTGATTGTTAGTGCAGCTGAGTGCGAGTGCGAGTTATTGCCAGTTAGTGTGAGTGCAGGTGAGTGCGAGTGAGTGCCTATGAGTGTGAGTGGAGATGAGGGCGAGTGCGAGTGAGTGTCTGAGAGTATGGGTGGAGGTGAGTGCGAGTGCGAGTGAGCGCCAGTGAGGGTGAGTGGAGGTGAGTGCGAATGCGAGTGAGTGCTTTGAGTGTGAGTGGAGGTGAGTGTGAACGTGAGTGAGTGCGGGGCCTGAAAAAAATTATGGTGAGTGAGTGTGAGGGAGTGTTCTCCCACACTGCCGACCTATGATCCCGTGTAGTCTGCGTGGCGGTATTATAAGCGTAGGTCAGAAATGGTAGAACATGGTCCCATTTGGTTTGGTCCTAAGCGACGTACATGACCAGCATGTCAACAAGAGTTTCATTAAATCGCTTGGTCATGCCATTAGTCTGCGGATGGTATGCAGTGGTGGTGCGATGAATGGTGCGGCATTCTTTGAGAAGAGCCTCGATGGCGTCGGAGAGGTAGACGCGGCCTCTGTCACTGAGTAATTCCCTGGGAGCTCCGTGGCGAAGGATGATGTGGTGCAGGAGAAACCAGGCGACGTCACGTGCAGAAACGCTGGACAAAGGGGAAGTTTCCGTATAGCGCGTAAGATGGTCGATGGCCACGATTACCCAGCGGTTGCCGTCTGATGTGGTAGGCAGAGGTCCATAAATGTCGATACCTATTCGATCAAAGCACGTGCTGGGCAAGGCAAAGGCTGCAATGGAGCGGTTTGAACGACATGGGGGATCTTTGCGGCTTTGGAAAACGAGACAGGAGCGGACATAATGAGGGATGAATCGATACATCCCTCGCCAGTAGTAACGAAGGCGTAGACGCGCGTATGTCTTTAGTACACCTACATGTGCGCACTGGGGATCGTCGTGGAACGCTGCGCAAATATCCGAACGTAGGTGCCGAGGGATGACAAGCAATCATTTGCGGCCATCCGGGAGGTAGTTAGGACGGTACAAGAGCCCGTAACGAATGGAGAAATGATGTGCTTGGCGACGTAAGGCGTGATTGGTAGTGGTTGTTGATGTGGTGGACAAGAAACTGAGCACTGACAAAATCCAAGGGTCTTTATTCTGCTCGAGAAGGACATCCGTGGCAGCAAGGGAAGACACGGACAATGGGGCCTTCGGGGAGGTAACCTCGTCTGTTAGTGGTGAACGAGACAAGGCATCCGCATCCGAGTGTTTTCGGCCAGAACGGTACATCACTCGAATGTCGTACTCCTGCAGTCGAAGCGCCCATCGAGCAAGACGACCGGATGGTTCTTTTAGGGACCACAGCCAGCACAGCGAATGGTGAGAAGTAATCACGTCAAATGGGCGGCCATAGAGATACGGGCGGAATTTGTTTATGGCACAAATTATAGCCAGGCACTCTTTTTCAGTTACAGAATAGTTTGATTCAGGTTTAGTGAGTGCACGACTGGCGAAGGTGACGGCGTACTCATCAAAGCCAGCCTTTCTCTGAGCGAGAACGGCACCAAGGCCGACGCCACTGGCATCCGTGTGGATTTCTGTTGAAGCGCTTGGGTCGAAACGGCGCAGGATTGGGGGATACGTCAAGAGACGACGCAGCTTCGTGAATGCGGCATCGCAATCCAGTGACCAGGTCGAAAGGTTGTGGTCACCACCAAGAATCTGCGTTAAGGTGCTATTATGGTGGCGAAATTGCGGATGAAGCGGCGGAAGTATGACGCTAACCCAATGAAGCTGCGCAGGTCTTTCAAGGTCTTTGGTCGTGGAAACTGGGCAACAGCTTGTAGTTTCGCCAGATCCGGGAGTACACCTTTCGATACGACATGGCCGAGGATGACCAGCTGCCGGGCAGCGAAGCGGCACTCTTCAAGTTAAGCTGGAGGCCAGCATTGGCGACGCATTTGAGGACGCGTTCAAGTCGAAGTAGTGAGAAGTTAAGTCTGGTGAAAATATAACGATGTCGTCCAGATAACACAGGCATATCTGCTATTTGAGGCCGTGAAAGATGTTCTCCATCAGTCTTTAAAATGTGGCAGGCGCGTTTACACAGCCAAATGGCATCACGGCGAATAAACCGTCGGGTGTGATGAGGCCGTTTTTGGGACGGTCTAACTCAGCCACTGGCAACTTAACAGTACCCGGATCGTAAGTCTAAAGATGAGAAGAATTCGGGCCCTGGAGGCAGTCTAGCGCGTCGTCAATGTGGGGTAATGGATAAACGTCCTTTCTGGTGATCTTATTGAGGCGCCGGTAGTCTATGCAAAAGCGAATTGTGCCACCTTTCTTTTGGCAAGCACTACAGGAGAAGCCATGGACCGTGCGAAGGTTGTATGACACCGCGTTGGAGCATGTCTCCAACGTGCTCAGCTATGACGCTGCGCTTCGTGGCGGATACACGATGTGGCCTCTGGCTTAAAGCCGCATGGTTGCCGGTGTCGATGTGATGCACAACAGTGGAAGTACGGCCTAAGCGAGATGGTTGTAGGTCGAATGACGTGCGAAAGTGGTCAAGGAGGTCAATAGGTTGGGATCAATACATCGGGAAAATGTTGGGTCACGCGGCAATGGCGGAGAAGAAACTTGAAGGGCCATAGCGTCAACCTGAGGAGAAGCCGGGTCCTCAGGCACATCATAAAGGAAGCTTGGCTCGATTGCATCAGCATAACCAAGACACTCATCGTGGACTCAGAGATCCTACTCACCACAGACCGCTCAAGAAAGGACCCCTCCCGCAGGCCGTGCACGACGCCCGTGTTTGGGCGTCCACGTCAGGACGAAGGAGGGGACCCGAATACCGACGGTGTCCAAGTTGCGAATACTCGGCCTGTGGCTGGAAGAGAACGGTGCCAACCGCGAGCTGGTTGCCCGACTGCAGAAGAAAGTAGCCGCCACCACGCACTTTGTGCGGCGGGTCGCGAAAAGAGGAAAGGAATGAAGGAACACAACGTGACGAGGCTAATACAGGCGTACGCGCTGAGCCATATAGTACGTCGCCACGTATGCCGACTGGAACAGGAGCGAAACCGACAAGCTGAACGTGTTCAAGACCGCCCTGGGGATATCCCAGTACATGTCAACCCACAGGCTCCTCGAGCTGGACGTACACAACACGCTCGACGAGGTCGCCGAGGCGCAGAGTATAGCGCAGTTGGAGGGCTGTCGGGCAGCAAAACCGGAAAACGAATCCTCGACCTGCTCGGGATTCGATCATGAGGCGCGGGACTGAAGGAAACACTGCTACCGGAAGTCAGGGACGTCATAGAGACGGAAAACATGCCGAAGAACATGCACCCGGCGCAGGACGTGCCAACACGTAAACGAAGGGCGGTAGCAATCCTCGAGGACCACGGAAGACGAGAAGGCGTCCTCTTGTCGATGCAGCCAGGTACCGCGGCCCACCGGTAACGTTGATGGCGACGAGGGACGACGACCACCACCGCCACTACAACGAAATGTGCGAGACGAACTGGGGATGCAAACACCACCATCACTACCACTACTACGACAAAAACGGTAGCAGCAAACAGCGGCAACATCAACGACACGGCCGGCCGACGGCGGCGGAGCCCGCCTTCTCCATGGCGGTCGTATATGCGAAGGGAAGGATCCGAGTCACGGCATCCTCGAGGCTGCCGTCGGCCGAAGCAGCGGAGGAGATGGCCATAGCCCTCGCGGTACTCCACGGAGATAGGGAGGATAGCTGATCATAAGCGACTCCAAATCAGCGATCCGGAACTACACCAAAGGTTGTGTGCCCGCGGATGTGGCACGCATGAACAGGTCCCTCAAATGGTTCCCCGCGCACGTCGAGGAGCTTGGCACTAAAAAAGACAACAGCCGCTGAACAACTACAACAATACTAACGACCGAAAACACACCGGCATCCCGCCAAACCACAACGAGCGTGCCCATCTCTTCGCGAAGCAGCTTACCCTCCGCGACGCGATCACCAGAGACCAGCCGCCATTGTTGTGCAGGACCCCAGCGGAGGAGTTACCAACACAACCCAAATCGCGGCGGACGGAGCTGGGCGTGACGGGGACACCGACCGCGATATCGAGGAATTTCCGGCCTCTTAGCGAGAGGTTCTCGAACACTACAGGAAAGAACGTATGAAATATCCACAACCCCACGGGCGGCTGGACAGGTCCCAGGCAGTCGACCTGAGGCGGTTGCAGACGGGCACTTTCACCAACTCCTACCATCTGCACGCCTGTGGCTCGCGCTGCACCCGTCGCCCGGCTGCCCGTGGTGCGAGCACGAACAGGCTGATATGGCCCATACTTTGGGAATGGCAACGCCCTGAGGAAGAAGGACCCAGAGGAAGGGGGAAGACAACAGCAGGACCCTCTAAAGCGGAGCGCTTCACTGAGAGATGGCAAGCCGCCCTCCTCAGCGAGGCACCCGAGGACCAGGAGTGGGCCGTCCAGCGGGCCAGGGCCTTTGCCGAGGATCTCGAAAGATTTTTCTCTGGCGATGGACCCTGGCAGCCTAGCCCCGGGCACCAACAGCCATAACTGTTGGACAAGTAAAGATAATTCCTATCCTATCCTATCATCGTGGAGCAGGCTAGCAGGGCGAGGAACCAGGTTCGAGACATAAAGTGCGCTGGAACCTTGTCGAACGGCAAGAAGGGCAAAAGGAAGCAAGAAGTGGTGACGGCGAGCAACAAGGTTAGACGGCGTGAAAAAAACAGTGGAGTCGGAAAACCCAACGCAGGAAACGGATTCAAGTGCGGCAGAGTATGGAGGAATCTCAGTGTTTGCGGTGACGAACACACGACCGCAAGCCTCATCAGTATCTTCAAAAACGTTGGTGCCGAATGGCGACAGAGTGAGTTCAGCACGGGCACAATCTATGACGGCATGATGAGATGAGAGAAAGTCCCATCCTAACATCATGGCATGGGAGCAGCGGGGTAGAATAGCGAACTCAACACGGTATAAAGTGCCGCTTATAACAACACGCACGGTACACTTCCCTAAGCGTTCAATCGTGGCAGAGCTTGCGGTGCGTAATGAAACGGAAGAATATGGCGTCGAGACTTTTCTTAGTTAAAGACGAAGCTGGTTCGAAATCACTGATATTGCTGCTGCCGTGTCTATAAGCGCATGAGCGGCAATGTCTTCTGCATAAACTTCAAGGACGTTCGCAGGAAATCAATTAGTGCTTGAGGAGCTCGTTGAGATGGCAGTTATTGCCTCCGGAACTGCCTTCCTTAGTTTTCCTCTCTGATAGCTTCAGGGCGACGGACAAGCGGCGACAGATAACGCCGACGGGGTGACGGAGACCGACGGGTATTGAAGGTGCGGCAAGCAGGAGGTGAGGCTTCGAAGTGCTGAGCGGCAGGAGCGGAACGGAACGGAGAGTCAAAACCGTTGCTTGGTGCCCTCGGAGAATCCGAAGGATACCATCCGCGCCAGCGGCAAAACCGTGCTACATGCCACGGCAGGCCGCAAGAATAACAGATAGGGCGGTTGCTTGTAGGGGCATAGTTGCAGCTACTTGCGGAGGTGATGGAAAGGCGCTGGTAGGTCTGGATTGAACAGCTACAGATGGAGTCCTTGGTTTTGCGACAACGGCAGCGTACGTGAGTGGAACAGGCGGAGGAGGCGGTTGATGAGCAAGTGGTACGGTGGTAGCGACTTGGTTTTGTATCATCTGACGGAGATCAGGAGACAAGGGCGACTCTGACGCTTGACTGGCTGGCAGAAGAGAGAGTTGGCGTGCCACTTCTTCTCGTACAAATTGCTTGATTTGGTCGAAGAGTGCTGCGCTGGAAGGAGTAGCACAGACACCGTCACTCATAGCTGAAAGCGCGACGTCCGGACAGGAAGCGCGGCGCGTAGAAAGCCGTTGTTTGCGTAGCTCTTCATAGCCCTGGCAAAGCGTTGTGAGGTTGTTGACCGTCTGAGGATTCTTTGCCAAGAACATTTGGAAGGCGTCATCGTCTATGCCTTTCAATATGTTCTTGATTTTGTCCTCTTCGGTCATATCTGGTTGATAAGCCGACAAATTTTAACTACATCTTCAATGGGTGTTGTCTCTGTTCTCTCCTTTACAATGGCGTAGTTGACGAAAGGCCAGCCTTAAGGCGCTCCAGCCTTAAGTACCCTACAGCGGACACCTAGCGTCCTCCTGCATATCGCCGCCCTGGGTCCTTCCGGCGAGGGAACGCCGTCATCACTTCTTTTGACATGGATGCCGTACCTTGGACTACCTCGATCTCCGAGCCGCCAAGGCATGCCGTCGTCCACGCTGCCTTGGACATGGATCCGCGCCGTCCTGGGGGCCTCCTGCAGCTAGGCACGCCGTCCACGTTTCCCAGGCCATGGATCACTGCCCCACGACATCATCGACCACTCAGCCAGCAAGGGATGCTGTACATGCTCCCCTGGCCTTCCTTCGGGCTACAGTGAGTACCGCGGCCGCCACCAGCCCTGGCTCATCGAATGCCGTTCACGGTCAGTTGGCCACTTGTCCGGGCCCGAGTACTGCGGTCGCTGCCGATGCCTCAGTATGCCCAGTTTCCACCGCTGGATCAACCGGAAGATTCACCGACGTCATGCGAGCCATCTCGCTGCTGTCACAGTAACTGGACTACATCGTTTCATGCACTGCGGTTTCCCTTTAACAGCCTTTACATCACCTGCTGTCTCGGAGCTACCCGAGTTCCATGCATTTCAGAATCACCCCATTCTGTGGGTGCAAGCAGCCAACGCGCTCTGCGCACGCCATGCCCGGCCTCACAACATGATATGGCTGGTTGCAGCGGGGCGACTTCGAGCTGGCACCAAGGCGAGGGACAACTACGAAGGCCGCAAGTACCAGTCCTGGACAGAATGGAGCGCTGCCTTGATGCCTGCTTTTCGCCCTCTTGTGTGTGCCTGCGTCAAGCCCGACCAGCACGGCTCAGCGACTGAAGCTCGTGAGGTACAACACTTTGGACGCACCAGTCGGCCTAGTAGTGCCTCGACAGACAGGCCCACAGGCTGCGCCACTGCAGAAGCCAGTTCCACCATTTTCGTCGTCGGCCCCATCGGAGACGGCGGGAAGTGCATGGCGACTACCACTCCCGCTTCGAGTCACCACTGAGCGGCAGATCACATACCGGCATGATCGGCTGCCCCAAAAACCCATAAACACGGAGTTCGAACATAGCTGCTACTTGGAGTTGCCATCCCACACCAACCGAGCCGCTGAGGCGGCATCCCAGTAAATCTCATAACCGGCACCATCTCGCCTCTCCAGCGGCTCCTGGAAGTTTTGCTAGATGGGGTCGGAGCCTGCGCCGTTGTAGATCGCCGTTGCGAGTCCGATTTTGCCGCCGCCGATCTGGGACGTACCGTCGGCGTCCGCTACTACACCATCATTTCCAAAGACTGTGCCCCTTCCCGTCCTCAGGAGTCGGTGAAGTGGCTCCCAAATTCATCAACGCTCTGAGCACATGGAAGCATTGGCGCCTTTAGTATTTCAGTCGCTAGCACTACAGGCACCCGATATGTCCACGGATCACAGCACGCAGATGAGTCCTGACCCGTCCAAGCGTAGCATTTCAACACAGCCATGACCGAAGGCGTGGCTGTTTGCTCGACGTTGAGTGATGCTTCGCTGATAGAAATGAATGCGACTAACGCACAGGGGCCATCATCATCAGTAACCTGTTTGTAGAAATGACCTTGCCATGTTCGACGCAACGCTTGAACCGATTCATGCGACCTGTGTGAAAAGAACATTTAGTTCCCCATTGCGTAGTGCCTGTAGTTGAGGGCCGCGCAGGTCTGTGGACAATCAACAGTTCAATGGAGCCTGCAGTGTTGCCTCGTGGCATGAAACTTGCTCTCTTTCAAACCAGAATCCTCTATGACTCTGGTTGCACTTGTTGATGCTACAGGCGAGAATGGACATCTCGTTTCTCGATATTCAGCCCATTCACAACTTCTACAAATGATCAGCAAGTCACTCAGCCAAAGCGAACGTCACACACTCCTGGGCGTTCTCTCCAAGCGCTTGAAAGTGTTCGGCTTTTCAAAAAGCGGCAAAATTCCTTTAATTCCAGCGTATCGAACACGTCATCAGATCAACATCGCTTCAGCGTATCCCGTACGGCGGAACCTTACAGGGTATCAACATCCGAGCGCAACCTCATCAACGAGCAAGTGCAAGAGATGCTAGGAAAGGGAGCAATTCAAAAATCCGCGAGTCCCTGGGCCGCTGCCGTCATTCTTGTGAAAAAGAAAGATGGTACGTGGAGATTCTGCGTTGGCTATCGCCTACTGAATTCCGTAACCAAGAAAGAGGTCTATGCGCTGCCCCGTATTGATGACGCCACCGACTGCCTGCATTCCGCTTCCTACTTTTCTTCCGTGGATCTGAGAGCCGGTTATTGGTAAATTTCGATGCACCCAGATGACGAGGAAAAAACGGCATTCGTTACGCCGGACGGGCTGTACGAATTCAACATCATGCCGTTCGGATTGTGCAATGCACCTGTTACATTCGAAGGTTCATGGACACTATTCTGCGTGGTTTAAAATGGCAGATTTGTATGTGCTACCTTGATGATGTAATATTTGGACGCACATTTCAGGAGCACAGCATTTGTCTCAATATTGTACTCGACTGTATCGAAAAAGCTGGTTCTGAGCTAAATTCAAAGAATTGTCATTTTGGCGAGCGCCAAACCGCGGCGTTAGAACATCTCGTCGATAAAGATGGAATTAGACCCGACCCACAGAAGACGGCAGCCGTTGAATCATTCGAGCAACCTCAATCTGTAAAACAGCTTCGTAACTTCGTAGGGCTCTGCTCATATTTCCGGTGGTTCATACCCGGTTTCGCGGATGTCGCTCAGCCCCTGACGAATCTGCTTCGTAAGAACACTACGTTTCAGTGGACTCCTGAGTGTGAAGCCGGTTTTCGCCAGCTGAAGTTTTTGTTAACTTCACAGCCAATACTCCGGCACTTCGGTCCTTCATCTACATCGGCGATTCACACAGACGCAAGTGGCGTCGGCATAGGCACCGTTCTCGTTCAGCGCTCGAGAAACAAAGAACGGGTCGTCGCGTACGCAAGCCGTTGTTTAAGCAAGCCGGAACGCAACTACACTGTGACGGAACAAGCATGCCTAGCGGTAGTATTTGCCGTGCAGTGGTTTCGCTCGTACGTACATGGCCGCCCGTTCACCATCGTCACAGACCACCAATTCTCTGTGCTGGCTAGTCAATCTTCGTGACCCATCCGGTCGCCTCGTGCGGTGGGCCCTTCGTCTACAGGAGTATGTGTTCACTATTTCGTACAAGAGTGGTCGTCGACACGCTGACGCGGATTGCCTTTCTAGGATGCCACAACGTACGACGGACTGTGAAGACGACAACTTCGACCACCTTATCGCTTCGCTGTCGTCTGACTTTCCCGATGCCTTGACATTCGCCGCCGAGTAGCGCAAAGACCCAAGCGTGAGCGCTTTTTTCTCTGCCACACAGGGGCCTATATCCGAAGGCCGATTTTGCGTCCGAGAGGGTCTTTACATGAGCGACCTAACGACGGGCGCCCGTTTTCTACTGGTGTTCCGCAGTTTCTTCAAACATCTGTTCTGCGCATTACGCACGATGACCCGACCTCTGGTCACTTAGGGACCGCGCGAACGCTTAGTCGCACAAAGGAACAATTTTACTGGCCTCAAATGCGCAAAACAATTGACACCTATGTGGCCAGTTGTACACAGTGTCAGAGCCACAAGCGACCTACCTCCAGTCGGTCACCTACAGCCATAAAGCCCCCCAGTTCCCTTTTTGAAAAGTCGGCATAGACCTGATCGGGCGGTTTCCGCGTTCTTCAAGAGGCAACCGGTGGGTAATTGTGCGTGCCGACATGTAAAGAATACCTGACGCAGTATTGTGAAACCGCAACCCTATCCTCCGCCACTGCTGCGCTGGCTTCTGATTTTATACTTCATTCAATCTTACTCCGACACGGACCACCTCGCGTGATAATAAGTCACCGTGGTCGCCAATTTATTTCCGATGTTGTGGAAGAATTGCTGCATTCGTGTGCCTCCAAGTTCCGAAATGCAACAGCTTATCATCCACAACCTAGTGGCCTCACCGAGCGCACAAACCCAACGTTGATCAACACGTTATCAATGTACGTTGCTTCGGACCCCACTAACTGGGATGAAGTATTAGCGTTCGTGACGTACGCTTTTCAACTCTGCGAAACACGAAACGACCGGTTTCAGCTCTTTATTCCTTCTTTATGCGCGCCAACCTCGTCCTACGCTGGACACTATCTTTCCTTTTGTGATTCATGACGATTTGTCTATCACAGAGACATTGTGCCGTGGAGAAGAGGCTCGTCGACTTGCTCGCTTACGTACATTGGCCATGCAAGACCACTCTAAAGCACGCTACGACAGTCAACACCAGTATGTGACCTCGTGTGGCTGTGGACTCCAATACACAGACGTGGCTTGAGCCAAAAGCTATTTGCAGACTATGCCGGCCGTTCGTTATCCTCGATCGGCTAAGCGAGGTGTACTGCACAATTGTACGTCTCACTTCAAATGGTCGTCGTTCATGCAAGACTGAGGTGACGCATGTTGCCCGCTTGAAGCCGTTCACACGGAGGCAGGAGTGACTTGCCCAGCGGGCTTCGTCTGGGAGAGGAGGAATGTTACGCCGTGTCAATGCCAGTGAAAAGTGAGAGAAGCGAGAGAAGAGAAAGAGGAAGACGACGTGGCTCCTACGATTGACACCAACCAGCATAGCCCAAGGAGCTCCATCTTTTGCCATAATTATTAAACGCTCCCTTAACACTCTCCCGAAGCCGTAACAATATGTATATATATATATATATATATATATATATATATATATATGTGTGTGTGTGTGTGTGTGTGTGTGTGTGTGTGTGTATAGAAGGCATCGGAGATGTTAGTTGGGGTTGAAATAGACGGGTGGAATATAATAAACGGACATGAAAGCGCAAGAACAGATACCGCAGGTGCATCCGAACCCGCAATCTCGACATTAATATATATACCATACGGTATTGTATATCCCATACCACACTGTAAATACACTATTTCGACGTTTACTAAGTTCAGCATCTACCTGAATGACATCTTGACAATTAGAGCAAGTAAAAAGTCTGCTAATTACTTATACTTGCATGTCGAGTCCTAAAGCCTACTCTGGCTTCTCAGCTTGACTCCATACATCGGGCACTTGTTATTTTTCGCGTACGGAATGTATTTTTGTAAAGCTTGGTGCATGTCGGCTAGGACTCGTTCATATATTTATTAACAATTTCAGTTTCCTGTGTTAAATTACAAGTGTACACACTTAGGCATCACGCGCCGGGGTGGCTCAGTCAGCTAAGGCGTTGCGCTGCTGAGCACAAGGTCGCGGGATCGAATCCCGGCCCCGGCGGCCGCATCTCGATGGAGGCGAAATGCAAAAAACGCCCGTGTGCTTGGGTTGTAGTGCACGTTAACGAACCGCTGGTGGTCAAAATTTATCTGGAGCCCTCCACTACGGCGTGCCTCCTAATGAGAACTGGTTTTGGCACGTAAAACCCCAGAAAGAAGAACACTTAGGCATATAACATTGTATTGCGACAACGTCGCCGCGAACATTGAGGTAAACTGGGTTTGCCGTGGCGTCACTAATATTCTCAGTAAAGAAATTCCACGCATCTCTACGAAGTTAATCATGACGAGTGGGCGAAGCACTGGGGATTTTCTTACCGTAAATCACCCGTGACATTGCCCACTCGCGCATGTAAATGAGTGACAACGCGTGTGTACAGTATGTACAATGTTTTGTTTGTCATAAATCACATGTCACGTAGAGTTCTGCATGTCGTTTTCCCTTCATTATCCCTGGTTTGTGGCCCGTGAAATGTAGAACCAATGGTTCTTCAATGGGATGAAGCCTGAAGTTGGCAAAGACAAGGCCTATGCACTTGCCCCGGGTGCACATATATGTATGTATATATATATATATATATATATATATATACATATATATAGATATATATACGTATGTATGTATATATATATATATATATATATATATATATATATGCGTGGCAGGTGCGAGACAACGTTGGCCGTGAGCACGGACAACGTGGACGGATGGACAAGCCTCGACCCTAAGGTGCTTCGCCCGTAAAACAAAACGAAAACAGTCAGCCTTTCCACTGGGGTGGAGATGGAAGACCAGCGAAGCTGTACTATGGTGGGAATTATGTATTTCCAATTATGACTTTTAGGATGTGATGGTGTAATTGGTTATTTGTACTAATACAAAATGAGAAATACATATGATCCGGTGGTATTAACTTATTTAGTGACCACAGGGAACATGACCTTATGGTCGCTACGGAACACCGCCATAGGGTGTACGGCAATGGTTGGCACGTTCTTCATAAACACGGTACGAGCATGCCGGCAATGCTACGACGCCAGCCTCAGCACTACACCGCCTCGGTACGACACCGGCCTCGGCACGACACCGGCCACGGTACAACACCCTGATTCGTATAGTTTAGACTCCCGACTTTGACCGGCCCTCTTCACTAGCCAGGGGCCCATTTAGCAGCACCAGCAACGCGCAGAACTGTTTTCGACACCGTCGGCGTTTTGCCCGCGTTTGCACAGAACCCGCGCGGAGTCCGTGAGTGCTGCCGGGGCCTCTGGCGGCGGTTCGGAGGTTTCCGACCCAGATCAGAATTGGGCACTCATCGAACAGCGTCAGAAGTCTTTGCCACCTTCTCGCCTCGCAACGTTTCTATGTATACAAGTTTATGTTTGTAGATGTGTACTTACTCGTGCTTAAGGAACTTCACATGCAACACATGCAGGCTACATCTACAACATATTATTGCTTAAGAGATACGGTAGTAAGGATAATTTAGAGTAATGACAGTAATGGCAATTTCGGAAGCACGCCGCACCTAGTCGTATTGCCGTTTCTTTTCCTTTTGCCGCTTGTCTTATTCGTGCTGCTCTTCGGGAGCCCTAACTATGCGTTGCCTAACTATAGCGGTGCTGGAACAAGAATTAAATCATTTGCTAGGCTGCTTTTATATATGAAAGACTTAATGATGTCATTCCACACACCGCAAGCTGCAGTCGCCGCGGCAGTTTGCGCAACACTAATCTTTGCCGGGAATCGTGTGCGGGGAGCGCTACGTGCTTCGAATTATCAGGAGCGCCTTATCATCAATGATGTTTGGACGCTTGTTTTTTGCTTGTTATTTATTGAAACGAACACTATGTTGTATGTGTGATAACAAAATGTATACAGTTTTCCCTTCAATTTCACTTCATTTTTTTTACGCCGGAGCTGTTATGCGCTAGGTTCTGGTGATTTGCGTGCGTAGGCAATACAAGAGGGTGGTCACCCCAGAGTTCACGACCGGCCGATCCCGGTGATAAAAGCATACGGCCGGTTATGCCCCAGCTGCGCTTATTCACGCGAAGCTTCAAAACGTATTGTGATAAAATCATATTGCCATAAAGAAAGTAAATCTGGAATGTACACTGTTTATTATAAATTGCGGTTTGACGTCACGTGCTCGATGCGCAAGCATGTAACCATCTCAGTTGCCTTCCACTAAATGGGTAGGCCGCGTGCGGCGAGACTCTACGACGTGTCATCGGTTGTGTATAGACCTCACATTGGCCAAGAACCTTTCCAGTGTCGCCACAGAGCCACTCGCCCTATATCATAGCGATCATAAAGCGGCAGTCACCTTGGTGACCAAATAATAAAAAAAGCAAGCAAAAAAGCTTAAAAATGTAAAGAAAAATTTAAGTATGCACTTTAATAAAACAAAAAAAAATCGTGAAAGAACGAAATTTGTTGTGGTATGTGCCTTATTTTCAATTAACATATTTATTATCAACATATCTTTATCACCATTCATATACAGCTCCGCTGGTCATCTACTTTCTCAGAGTGGACTAGCTTCGATTTTTCTTTCGTGAGGGCAACGCCGCAAAATATCCCGACCAACTAGAGGCTAAGTGCACGTACTCCATGAAATCCTCGTTTTGTTGGATGACGTCCCACGTGGAGCGCTGTTTGCACATTTTGTTGTGCATGTTAGGTGCTTGTTTGTTGTGTCGATCGGGACCCTCCTCGGTACAAAACTTTGTTATCTGTAAAGTAAGGAACGCTTATCAGAAATAGAGGTGACAAGCGTTGATACGATTATTGCCGCCCTGAGTGATTAACGTGAATTTATTTCAAACGCTTTCTACGATGCATCGACACAAAAGCGAGTATTCTCCGTGGAAGAATAAAATCTGCACAGAAGCCATCACTGATGGTCGTCACTGTAAGGGAATAGACAAACGCTTCTAGAAAGTTATTTACTTTATTGATATGACGTGTTGTAAGATAAATGGTGGTGTTCCCTAAAGAGCGTTTGCTGTTTTAGCGCATAATTCCCGTAGAAAACACATCACTTTAACCAGGCAATCTGCAGTGGTAGCATAGGTGAATATACATATAAGCCTATTCATGATTCTTGTGTTTACTCTGTCATAGCGAGCACCGGTTTGGTACATCCTCCTCTCCCGCCACCACAGCCTTCTCTTGCAGCTGCGGCAAGTGGTGAAGTTGGTAGGAGGAGTTGATGGTCACTGTCTTTCCGAGCGCTTGTGTACGATTCAGACGCCCCAAAGGTGTCACAAGGCCGCACGAGCGTCCGTAATTGTTATAATAACGGCGATTTTTAGGCACTAAAAATGCTGTTAATCGGCTTCTAAAACAAGCACCCATGACGTGATCTTGAGCACGAGAAGAACCACAAAAGACATTATGGATGGCTCGCAAACCACGGTGTCTTTCTGCATTGAATGTCTGTATGCTATTTACAAGCTAAAGAAGCAGACGTAGCATCGACTTGCGAGATCTCAAAAGCCGCAGCCATATATTGCACAAGCCATCGCTTCACGCGGCTTTTCTTGGCACACGAGAGGCCCCATTTTTGTCCATTTACATATTCCAGCCAATATGCTAGCGGATGTATTAGCATAATGTATAGGTATATGTATATAGTGTTAAAACAGCTAAACGTTCCTGCTTACAGTGGCGCGTAATTGAAGCAAGCGCAAGAAACGCAAAATGAACCATGAGATTGGGTAATGAGAACAGCTATACTTTTTGCCTCATGAAATTGAAGTAAAAAAACATTTCAATAAGAAAAGAAGCGTTGACAAGTGTACGTTTTGCGCATCCCTGCAAAAGCTAGAACAACTACACATGGTTTCTATCGTGAAGGCGAGCGCTACACATCAAATAGGGCGGATTAAGCGCTCTTATTTTCATTCATTTGATGGCTTCACACACAGGGATTTTTTAGTGTTCATCTGCAAACAATTTTATACTTTCTTTAGGCAGAAAAAAAATCGCTATTTCTTGTCGCGTTGGCACGTAGGAGTTAGCGATGGGTGGAGACTGAGGTGTGAACTCGGCTTCAGCTAGGTGAGTGGAAGCCGAGGCTTGACCACGGTTCCCGCGTAGGTGAGCGGAGCAACCACCGGTGTTGTAGGAGCTGCGGGTAGCACCTCAGAAACTTCTCGAACGACAAGCTGCATCGAGGGTGGCAGCGTACATGCGAAGCTCTAGGGGTACCAGGTACAAGGGAGAGCGGGCGCGCAAGCTCCTCGCGCACGAACTGGTTAATCTCATAAAGTAACCCAGAGTGGTCCCCCGCAAGGCCGAGAGTTCTTCAGGCCAAAATGGTTTCTTTAGGCAAGGAGGCATTGCGAGTGGAGATACGCTGCCTTCTGCAGCTTGTCATAGCTCTAACCCAGCTGAATGACGTAGGCTACCAATAGCGGTTTCTTGGCGACAATCATCTGAACTGCATCGTCAATGACACCTTTGTCGGGCTCTGTCGATGATGGATTAACGCGCTTGCAAAAGGCGACCGCATCTTCAATGTAGCTAGTGTAGGTATCGCCGGGTTGTTGAGCTCGTTTTCCTCGCAAGCGTTGTTTGGCACGCAACTTGCGAACGGCTGGACGACCGAATAACTCCTCGAGTTTCGTTCTGAATGCCAACCCGGGGGTAAGTTCAGTCTCGTCGTTGCGGAACCACTGATTGGCGACGTCAGTGAAATAAAATATGACGTTGTTGAGCTTATGCGTTTCGCACCAATTGTTGTGCTTGCTTCCCCGGTCATACGATTCAAGCCAATGCTCTACTTGCTCTGTTTAAGAAAACAAAAACAGGGTCGCGTTGTGAAATGCTGCTCGAACAGACCACAGTCGGAGGATGGGAAGCACCCTGCTGCTTTTCGTCCGTGGCCTTGACAGAAACCGGACGCAAGGTATGGCTGCGGAGTTCCAGGGTTGTTGGAAGCCAGTAACGTCCACCAAATATATTGAAGCGTGTGGGAGCAACACTCTGTATATAAAACATACACACTAGCAGTAAACGAACACGCAATCACTGAGAACAGCGCAAGGCTCGAGCTTCCGACTCTTCTTCCGGCATGAGCAGTGCGCTTTCTTCCAATAGCGATAATATTGTTCACTACGGTGGAAAAAATTGTAAATGATTTTGTTGAGAAATATCTTCATGTCATTTTAAGTTCAAAAGGCAACAGCTAGGGCACTCATATAAGATTTTGTACTGAGAACCAATGATATGAATATGTGATGCACAGTTTATTTATTTATTTATTTATTCTTTATTTGAAGTCAATACACTCCAGGAAGGAGGCCAAAAGGCACACTGCCTGACGAGGGCCTTCTCCCCATTGGATTTGCCTTTAACTTGCAGCGAAGTCCTCAGCACTCTGAGCATAGAATTAACAGAGATATTGGCACTTAATAGTAATATTCCGCGGCTGCAGCAGGTTTAGATATTTATCACGTCACATATCGTGACATGTGAAAAAGATGTCACAAAATGTGAGTGTAGCGGGTAACAATGCAGGGACCACGGAGGCCACAGTAGCCTCACCAGTATACAGGCGGCGGTGGCGGCGCTTGTCCCATACGACCAGTAAGATAACCGGCTAACCGGCATTTTGTTATTCTTCCGTCGTCAACGTGTCGGTCCATTAGGCGAGGTGCTACAATGTGTTTGTTTGATCGGCTGTTTCAACTGCGACGCTCTTTAAGCCAGCCGTAATTTGTGGTTCGTATCAAGAAACTATCATCATCAGCAATGAAGAAAGAAAGAAATGTAAATAAACCTTCTTGCGAGGCGGGGTTCGATTCCGCGTGCCCACGGTCCCAAGGCGAGCGTCGTAACCACTAGGCTAAACAGCCACGCTTGCAGACCGTGCATTTATGCGAACCATATGATTGCGTTCGAGCGTCGTCGTCTTCGTCCACAGCTGGCGCGTTCGCACGCGTTTGGGCCAATGCTCTGCGAGCTGAAGAGGTTTTGCTCGCTATGCCAGGGAGAGAGATAAAGAAAATGAGAGCGAGAGAGAGAAAGAGAGAGACGCATTCACGGAGCGGGTCTACTCGGGTCGGCATTGCAACGCGGTGGAACGTGGTGTCGGCATTAGAACGCGGTGGCGGTTTTCGAATGCCGGCGTTGTAAGCTGCGCTATGCAACCCACAGTGACGGCCGTAAGTCCGAGAGAGAGACACGCATTCACGGAGCGGGTTTGATGGAACACGTTGTCGGCATTGCAACGCGGTGGAACGCGATGCCGGTATTTCGGCCAGCTTCGCTGTCTCTTGAGCTTTGCGTGGCCTAGTGCAAGCTTTCGTCTTTTTTATTGCGATAGCAATTATATGGACACTCAAAAGCAGATTAGAGCTGCGGCACCAAGTGCCTATTTATATCAGAGGCTCCGGCAACAGTCACCAACGCCGCAGGCATTTTGAGCGAACGCGGGCAAAACGCCGACGGCGTCGACAACAGTTCTGCGCGTTGCCGGTGCTGCTGCATGTTCAAGTTTATACAGCTGATAAAGCTACTATCATTACTCCGTATAGCTCTCTTCAAATTTGCTATCGCAATTGATGCTTCGCCTTTCAGGTGAAACTGCGACTTTTTTTTTTTGTTTGTTGTAATGAAATGTGCCGTAGTTTCGAGAGCATATAAATGCCAGAAAGCTTGGATCGCGCTGCAAGCTCGCCGTACGCGGGGTAGGCCAGGCAAATGCGGACCAAGGATTTTCATGCCGCGGAGTGCGTTCCCTTTCTCTGTGGTTGTCGCGGGAAGTTTAGGGGACGTCGCAAAAAATGCGTGCTATCAGCGTGCCTGACTTCGTCCAATACACAACGGCATGTATTGTGGGACTAACATCGTCGACGCAGCACCGGCAACTTGAGTGCTTTTCTAGTGTTGCGTACTGTTAAAGGGGCCGTCGAATACTATTAAAGTCATTGATCAAGGATCGCAGGTGGCGCATATTGATGGTTGGAATTATAAACGGCAAAATGTCACAGGCCTGCGCGGCACATGCAGCACAGTCACAGCGTAAGCTGGTTGAGCGGTGCAAGAGTAGCTCCAATTTCGGCATCACGGACAACAAGGTCTTCGCGGCAAAGTGTGTTCGCCTCGATTTTGACGAGAACGATCTGAAGTATCCGCCCGGCGTCGGCGTCGACGGCGAGCTGCGGCTTCTAATGCTCTCTGCATAGCAGTCTGCTGAGCCCGATGATGCCTGGTTGTAGCCGCGCACGTAGCTCTACGATTCGTTTCTTCAGCAGCGGTTCGTACCTTGCGAGGAGACGCCATAACGTGTACCGAAGAGGTATCCAGAATACGTGGCGCACATCTAACATAGGGATAGCGTTGATTGCGCGCCTCGTATGAATCGCATCTCGTCGTACGCGGTAGTTGCAGGCCCGTTAACTAGATGGCGCCACCATACTGGCTGAGACACAGGTCGTCTGCGCCTGCACGCCTGCCTATGCGCCTATGCCTATTGGAATGAGCCCATAACAGCTTACGCTGTAAAAGAATGGCACTGATAAGGGTACACACTACGAAGTTACTCTGCCAAGTAATTTATTCTTCCAGGAAAAGAATCCATGTCCGCAGCATAAATTTTCCGTGTTCTTTCCCTCATTATTGTCACACACTGACATAACACCTCTCTGCGAATGGTAATATCCCTAAACGCACACGTAGCGGAAGTTCACCCTCCATGGTTGTCTACATGTTCTGCGTTCACGTCATGTGCTTTGTGACTGCCCCAAGTACGGGGAAGAGCGTAAAAATTTGAACAATGACCTTACGCGTCTCGACAGCCCACCGTAGTCGGAGGACGTTATTTTAGGCCCTTGGCCAGACGCTCAATCGAGTTTCAAGGCAATCCAGGGGTTACTGAACGTTTTAAAAAGTACTGGCCTGTACTGTAGGCTTTGTGCAAGCCAAATTTCGTGACATATGTTTTACATCCTCCTTCTCTCGTCATCGTTATCCATCATGCGCCTCTTTCTTCCCTCTTTCTTTCCCTATTCCCCTTCCCCCAACGACGAGTAGCTGGCTAGAGGAATTTACCTCAGGCCGAACTCTCTGCATTCCGTATCATTAAACTTCTCTCCCTCTGCTTTGACGGATTCGGGTTACTCCGGTTTCCTATTCACGCTGGTCAAGCAAATTGGCACTGCGGAAAATGTTTTCAGTTCAGCTTGACCTGAGCACTGCACCGCGAACAACAAAAAGGGCGTGAACGACGAGAGCAACGTGCAAAAGGAGGCAGCGATATGACAAGACTGCTCACAAGCCTGCAAAAGCGAGAAGCTTGTTTTCCTCAAAGGCCAAAGGTATGCCACCATACCATAGGCTCCGTACAGTGAACAGAGGGCGCTACAACCGAATACGGCAAAACACCGTGCAGCGCCAATGGTGGTAGGAATGTGAAACACTGAGACGGCCGCTCCGAGCCCCGCGGCAGCGACTGAACGTGTTTCAACGCGCGCGTGACGTTCAAAATGGCGTGTGTGTTGTTTTGCGGCTTCAAGCCGATAAGCTGCATTGAAAATTACTTTCGTGTGCCTATACTCGACAAAGGAGACAAGCTGTATGTGGCGGGCCACGTTTACGACGTCAAGTAGACCGACGGAGCCGACCTAAGGGCGCCATCGGTCACTCTCAGCAAGGGAAAGAACTGTACGACGTTTCCTTGCACGTAGGGAGAACATGCATGCATTTGTATATCAGCAAGTGGTTTTGACGCATAAGTGGAAGCGCACACGCTACGACGACTTATTGGAGGAAAATCTGCGTTGCAAGTTTAACGAAGACGAAGAACACACAAACAGGACGGGAGCTTGCGGCGCATTGCAACTAGCTCAAACCAAGATTATGCTACGCGACGTTTTTTGAATGAGAACAGTCCCAAATCGACATTCGGTGATTAAATGTCGTTTTTGCTACGTTGCCGGTGCGTGGTCACAGAAATGTCCAACTGCAGCTCTGCTATTTACAGTATATCGTTCATTTCGTGGCCGACGTGCGCAGAAACGCATTTTTGCAAATCTATGAATGAAGCGTTTTTAGGTGTTGATTTTTCCTTTATTGGCTACTCCGCCGTTCACGAAGTCTTTGGAGCAGATCCTGCTCGTCTGCTTCGGCATCCACGGCGAGCCGTCACTGTCGCCGAAGAAAAGGAGCATGATTGCGAATACTACGCAGCTCATAGTGACGACACAGTGCCCTATGCATGCGGCCGCAAGCAAGAGCGCACATGCAGTAACCGAATGACTTCTTCACGAGACGGTAAACGAGGCAAACACGCCACAAAGCGCTGACGAGAGAGAGCAGTCTCACGGCGGGCGCCACTTGGTGAAGGCATTTGATTAGGTGTTACACGCATCATCACTACCCCCAAAATCAACGCAAACCGAGTTTACTTTCTTCGCTGAAAGTATCACAGAAAAACGCAATTTAACAGTTAATTACCGGACTGCAAGCATGCAAGAAAATCAGCAAAGATTCGCGTGCAGCCTAGAACAACATTTGAGGCGCAAATTCGCGCGTAAAATTTCGCGCTACGCAAGCTTGCTGTGCAAAACGTGCTCCATACACTTCCAACCACGCTAAACACACAAATACAGTTCCAGAGCCTCAAGCAGCTATAGACCTGTGTAGACCTTAAAGCATATAGTTACATTGACACTAGGAAAACGCTGTTTTCACAATTACCTAAGTCTTCGAACAGCAACAATCCATCTTTTTGGTCGTTCTTGCTCCCACGGGCGACCAGGAAATCGGTACAATTTCACGCCAGGCTGGCCTTCGTGGCTGTGGCAGTTTTTTACGCAGCAGTACCAGCGCTTGTTCCTCTTCCTTTTCCGTACGCTTTCAGTCGATGGATTCGAATTAGTCGAGCTAAAGGATGACATTGTCTCAATGCCAGAAAAGACCGAACAGAACCATCGACGCCGCGCCTTTGGCCGTCTCGTTATTGTTGGCGGCGCTGCGACAGATGGCGCAGCAATCGCAGCAAACTTCACTGTACGGAGTCTATAGGCGAAAGTACAACCAGCACCACTACCTAGTTTTGCTGTTGCAGCGAGTCTTTCAAGCGAAGCATGTATTGCATCACTCGTATCGTCGTTGGTGTTGGTGCTGGCGTTGGTGTAGCGTACGAACAAACCTAAGCCGCGCGAAAATAAAAACTGCTTGTTGGGCTGGGGAATCGAACCACCGACCACCGGGTTGCGAGATCACCCCACGAACCGATTCAGTCACTGTGTTTTCTCGTTATTTCCTGCTTTACGTACGAGCCATTACTCTTTGAAACGCTAAAACAAGCCTATACCACATTTTGGCAAACACTGGAATATTAAAATCGCTTCAGTCTAACTAAATCCTAGAGAATATCCACCCACTCAGGAGGCTCAACTCTGCACACGGTATATTTTTTTGATATATGTGACACTCTCGATGAAGTTAATTCTCGGCGGACGGGTATCGACCTCCGCATGTCGCACTGCCATTCGCGTTTTCCACAAACTGTGGAGGCGAAGGTTCAACATACGCACCTTTTAAAGCGGGCTTTTATTGACCCTTTTCGCGGTGATCCCGTGGGCGCTGCCTTGTTTGATCATGTGGTGATGCGTCCATTGCTTGCCTCAACTGCCTGCGTTGCCTCCTTGTTTACAATGGAAGTGTATGACGGCTGCGCGGCTTAGAAAACCTCTGTTTTCGTTGATATCGTAGTCTGTGACTACACACTAAGAAAAAAAAGAGTATCCCTTACTCTTTTCGAGGAGTCTGGACTTGTCACATATATGACACACTTTGGGGGAGACACCCGAACTCCCTTTTGTCAGAGAGTCCGAAGACTGTCTGTGATGTATACAAGGTGGTTACTTAACTCCTCACACAGTAGTCTTGCACACTCTTTTCTAGTAGTCTCCTGGACTCTCTCAAGAGGGTTACAAGAATACTGCTGAGGGAGTCTGTTAACTCTTCTAGATGAGTCAGACGACTCAAGATAGAGGGTCACATGACTACTGCTGAGGGAGTCTGTTAACTATTCTAGGTGAGTCAGACGACTCGAGCTAAAGGGTCACATGACTACCCCTGAGGGAGTCTGTTAACTATTCTAGGTCAGTCAGACGACTCAAGATAAAAGGTCACATGACCACTGTTGAAGGAGTCAGGTAACTATTCTTGACGAGTCTGATGACTCCATTAGTATGTGTCGAGATACCCCTAGTGCATGGTCAGGACTCTTGCAAATAGAGTAAACTAACCAATCCCTGTAAGTAATTCGACTCTCTGCTGGCAATGTCGAGCCGCTTTTCAAAATGGGTCACAAACTTTTGCCGACAGTGCAAAGTGACTATCGTGAAAAGACAACATAGAATAATAATGAATCCATAGCTAAGCACAAGGCAGGTTAGCAACACAAAGTGATTATTCCATCATTTTGTTATTGTCTTCTGGAAGTGTCTTCTTTTTGGGGTTTCATGTGCCAAAACCAGTTCAGATTATGAGGCACGCCGTAGTGGAGGGCTCCCGATTAATTTTGACTACGTGGGGTTCTTTAACGTGCACTACGATGCAAGCACACGGGCGTTTTTGCATTTCGCCTCCATCGAAATGCCGCCACCGCGGCCAAGATTTGATCCCGCCTTCTGGAAGTGTCAAATGTATCAGTCAGCAGAGAATAACCATGAACACCAGACAGTTCTCTTTACTATTAAACTGGAATCAATGGCCAACCAAGGAAACAGTTTTAAAGAAACACCCAATATGCACCTTGCAGCTGTATGTGCATGACACTGCAATGTCACTCTGAACCATAATGACACCATAAAATAGTATGTCACTCATGCAAAAGTTCAATTCACCCCAACACAAGTCATAATTTTATAATGTCAAAAGGTTCGTGAGCTAAACCTATTTCACTGTTCCCTCAGACATATTTTTATTTAAAACTCAGGATGTAACCTCCTATGCAAATAATGTACACATAAAATATAACAAAGGGCTACACTGGTGCAAAAAGGAGAACCAGATAATGTAGTGCAATAAAAACAATATTCCAACTTAGATTACATAATCTATGCAGTACAAAATTCAAGACAGCAACTGGTTGGCAATTGATAATCCAATTTAACAGTAAAAACAGCTGTCTTACCTTATGGTACTCTTGTTGGCACTTTTCCCACACAACTCATGCATGTTTCTTAGCTTGAGTTGAAAATTGATCTGAAAACACCATATTAAAAAGTTGTGCATCAATTTTATTCTTTCATACAATCTGCAACAGTGCATACAAACTTGAAAACTGACAATATGTTACAAAAAACATATAGCAATGTTTAAGCTAAACATTTTATTGAAGTTGACCTAAACATGTATTTTTAGGACTAAGTTTTTAAAGACACCAACAATTTCACGATTGCATTAAGCACTAATACAAGACTTGCCATAAATCAATCATGCTGGCAAAATATGTAGCACAGGTAGCTGTATTTTGCATGACAAAGATAGCGCATGAATCATTAGAACAAGGAAGGAAGCAGACCAGGTGGTAACTAAACTGAACTCAGCTGCACACATGCAGCTGTAAAAGACACATACAGAAAAAGCTGAAAGACACATGCAGAAATTAGAGACATGAGGAAGGCTTCTTTTACTCATCACAAGTCATCCTAAGAGCAGATTTTGTAACGACTGTAATTTACTCTCAGTAAATACATTAAGTTACATTAGGTGCCACCATTTGCATGTAACTCATATAAAGTTCTTGTGATCTAAAGTTCTTGTGATTATATAGAAGTTGTGTCACTATGTTAAAGGCGACTATAGCAAGGGACACATTTTGTTTATTAAATCTTGTGTTCAAGGGAAATGCTACTCAAAATGATTTTCTTTTATTTTTTTGTAGTAGAGGTTTGAAAATTAAGCCAATTAATTAGAGGGTTCTTCAAGCTGGTTTCATATGTTATTTTTGTTTAGCTGCTACATTTCTTCAGTTATGTCTTAAACAATGGCAGAATGTATAGTGATCTTTGCGGGCAGTTTCTTCTGTATAAAATTTTCACAAAAAGCATTGCACTAACTTAGCTCTTTGTAGGTGACAAAGTGCCGATATCTATCGAAACATGTAAACTTCGTAGGACTATGCAAGTAAAGCTCAGTACACTTTAATGATTTTTTCACAATCCCATGCAAATAACTTTGTGCACTTACAATCGTCCGATACTAACGAGATTTGGCTTGGATACTCTTCAAGGTATGTAGAGTGCTAATATCTACTTGGAATTGCAATATCTTTCAAAATTATTTAAAGTGTCCTATTTTTTCCATAGTTTCAGTAATTTTACATGCAGTTTGGGTATATATCGGCACTTTGCGGTCTACGAGCTGAATAAGATACAGCACGATCATTCTTGTGAAACTGTTATATACATTAAAGTGCCCGTAGATACTTTGCCACTGTTTAAGAAAACTCAAAAAATATAGCAGCTACACAAAAACCACTGACATATTTAAAATCTGCATATAAAACTATATGCAGCAGGAATCTCTCACTGAAATAATTTTAGAAAGTTGTTTCGAGAAGCATTTCACCTGAATAAGTGGCTTCCAATGTATTCTACCAAAGCGTTAGACAATGTATTCAGGCAGACCACAGGGAGTTTTAGAAATAGCACACCAAAGCATCTGCCCTAAAGCCCCATGTCCTACTTGCATTTCTTTGTTCTTTCGTGCATTCTGTTGTAGCCACCATTTGCGTCCCTTAACACTGACTGCGCAAAACCTTAAACACCCCATTATTGCATTGAATTTTTAGCCTGTAAAGGAATGGTGTGCAAATGGGCGACATCAACTGCATTGACAATAAACAAATATTTGTTCTCACATTAATGAAACCAGTCATATAAAATATATGACAAATATGGAAATGAATGCAGAAAGAACCTTGCTGATTGTCAAATTAGTGCCACGAACAAGATGTTTTATGTTTATCATTCTTAGTTTAATTCACTTCCCTCTAGTGCATGGGCTCTCAATGACCCAGGCCTGGAAGGCAATATTTAAATCTGAAATAAAGACGTACATCCCTCCACCACATGTCGGTGCTGTGTCATCAGAAGCGTATATCTATAGGCATATAGCCTGCAAAATAATTTTTACATGATCTGTACCATTACTCTTGCATTCATAAATACTGAAAATTAGGAAATATAGTGGTCATTCAACGCACTGCTGTAAACCTTCATGTTCGAGACATGCAATTCTCATAAGGTGAAACACAACCAATGTGTGCATGAAACCTACAGTACCGTTGGCATTCGTAAGTGTGGCAAGCCTATTTGCCACACTGACGAATGCCAAGGGTATCATGGGTTTCATGTCTCAAACGTTGTCCACCAGTGCCACTGGTATCATTGCACTGAAAGGAAGTCACATTATTAAGACACTTATGATGGGCAGCCAGGTCTTCCTACTATAATACTGTTTTTTTTCATGCTCCTACATTCTTTCCTTTTTAAAAAATAATGGGTGCTTGAAATAGGTGCTCAATTTTGCTCTTGAATTTATCCTGCTATGGGGCACTAGTTGAGTTAAAATTCTTGAACGTTTTACAGCGCCGCACATTAATAAATGAACAAAACCTGATGTAAGTCAGCGTTTTAGCCTTACGCATTACAAGAGTTAAGAACCTATAAATTACATACACAAGCACAAAATAACTACGAGAAACTGGGCATACATACACATATAATAGCAGGAGATGTTAAGAATTCCAAGAGAAAGGAAATATTAAAAAGTCGATACTAAAAACATATAACTTATAACAAGAGTATTTGCCAAGAATCCTGAAGAGCAAATAGAACATGAAGCCCAGGGAACACTCCATGCCAATATTTGCCCATGGTTCAACAAGTGGGTACAGCTGGCGATGCTGTTTGGATAGATGGCAGCCGAGGTACAGCTGCGAAATAGGTGAAACACATAGAAGGGTCACCAAACATTGAATAGTGGGGCACAACAGGTTGCCTTGATCCTTGGCATCCTCTGACATCGACACATGGAGTCTGATTATGGCATCCTTTCCAAGAGGCCTGGCTCAAGTGTGTGGCCCAGCTCGGGTAAAATTTTGCAGCAACCTGAAAAACAGAAGCCCACATCTATAAACACCAAAATATTCTTCACCATAGGACAAATCTCAATCTTACCATCTACACATAGCAGATAATGAAAACAGAGAGGTCACCTGACTGAAGGTAAATAAATGTGCAAAAAGTATAAATAAACGTAAGGAACTACTTATAGGACGGAATGCTTGTCATTTTGTCTTGTGTGAATCAATAGTTTCACCTTAACGTAATGTCAAGTGTATCTTATTTGGCCCTCCGTATGCCCCATTTCTGTAAAAAGGCTATTGCATGCCAACTGTCCCCCCCCCCCCCCCAACCTAGCCCTCGACCATTTCGGATTTCCTTTTGAAAAATTGGGAGGCCCTTCAATATCAGGCAAATTATCATTTTGTGAAATATTTCTAGGTGAAACATTTTTTACTGGTGTAAGTTCGATGTGAATTTTGTTCTAAGGCACCGAAAGGCATAGCCAAGATACCGGTTTCTTCAATGTGAGAGCAGAACAAATTTTTCTCTGGAGAATGAAGACGCCTTACACCTAAAATTGTTTTCCTTGATCGTCAGTTTATTATGGGCCGTTAAAAATGGGTAAAATAACCTATTTTTATTTTCAGAGAAATGGCTTCTAGCAAAAGCTGCAAACTAACGTGATCGAAGTGCTCAGGACATGTACTGTGTACGCACCATGGTTTCAGAAACATATATCTCATGCAGAAACGCACAAAGATAAGGATGAACTCGCAGAAAACTGTTTTGGCGTATGTTTATCCGCAGGTTTAACAATGAGGCGGTCTTAGTAAAAATATGCCAAATATCACTTCTGAGAGCACACTGTATTGCTTTAAAATTGGTAAAGCTTTATTAGTGCTAAGCAAGAAAAAAATTGCACAAGTGGTTTCCACTAGTATCAAAATGTGCATCGTGGTTCGTCTAATCCACATAGCCTTTTGGCGGCTAAAATAAATTGCGTGGACTTGAGCATTGCTGCACCAATAGAGGGATGTGGAATAGTGGAACTACTTCACGGTTAATTCATTGCTGAGTGGCTACAGGCTGCTTCAGTCTATAAACTGCTGGATTGCATGTATTTACCTGCATCTCGCCGTCTGCCATCGGGACTGCTTGGCATCATCACTAAGGTTGCCAACTCTCTAGTGGAAGCAGTCGGGACAGGGTGGTGGTGGCAGGCAGGAGCAGGAGCCGCCAAGTTCTACCTGCAATAAGTTTGCACAAATGTTCCAAGTCCTACCATGTCGTAATTTACAAAAATGCAGCAGTTGTCCGTGTAACGTGGTTACCAATACAAATAAAGGTAAACAGTTAGCTCCTAAAACACTAGAACCCCAACAATAACGAAGCTGAAGTTATGTTTATGAAAATGCCAGCAAAGACGAAAAAGAGTGTGCAACATGAACCTGAGCTCATGCCACCAAGTTACGGTGGCTAGATGGGTAGGTGTGCCGACCGGCGCCTCTGGAGCGTAGTTCACCGCTTCTCCGCGTCATGACACAAAATTGGCGCTGCGGTCAGTAGAACGGTTCCGCAGCGCACATCGTCTGCTACAGGGGGCTGGCGGACTGCCGGCGAGCAAAAAAAAATAAATAAAGCCCTTATTGGAATAGTTGTATGTCGTCTGTTCGTGTCAGTTTCAAAGGTGAAGAGCTCCGCATCTCTCGTACTGTTTGTAAGTTCCCAAGTGATGTGGAATGTTCCAGGTAGGAAAGATGACCGGCGAGATTAGCGGCGGCGTTGCTCCACCAAAGAAGACCACCAAGGAGACCTACTGCTTCGCTCCAAACTGCAAGTCGGGCTCTAAATTTGTGAGAAAGACAGCGGAATTGTTCCGCTGTCTGACAGCAGAAATGTTCGCCCCGAGCTGCTCAGTAGCTTGCTCAGTATCGGTACGGTGGCTAGATTGTATCGGCGACGTTAATAAGTAAGCGGTACACCGAAAAGCGTACGTCCATGAGCTCCTCGACATTGGAAATTTGCAAGCCACACATGAGGTGCTCAGTGCCTGCGACATCGAGCACCGCTGCGCTGCTACAGAGAAAAGAAAAGTGATTCTAGGCTAATGCTCTATATAGCAGGCTATGTAGAAAGGAAGTTCCTGCAAAGAGCCAAGTGCTCCGATTGCTCAGGGACATTACTGAATTCAACAGAATGAGTAGGTCAGGGCTGTTACTCCCTTCTGAAGCACTAAAAAAACTGTAGCATCGCTCGAAGACGCCTTCAAGCTGTGCTTCAGTTTAAATGAGTTACGAAGGAACAGTATTGCCGACTTTGCGTCCTTTCTGCAGCTGAATCCCCCGATGATCGGCTGTAAGCGGCACAAGAAAGAGCTCACAAACGATGTTGTGAAGTTCTATTCAATTACACGCCTTTACTTTCTTGTCAAGGGCAATAACATGGCGCGCGAAAGCAACAGGGAGAAGAGGAAGCACCTGAAGATGAGGCGTGTGCTGTGAACAATGCTATGATGTGGTGGACCAACGTTGCGGCCTTGCTGGCGCTAGCTAATTTATGTTGGTGTGTCTGCTGACTCAAGTTACGAGAGCTTTTCTTGTATTTTAAATATATTCACGAATCTAGTCCAAGACATATTGCTTTATTTTATTACAATGAAATAGTGAACCATATACACTTACCCAACACAATTCTTCTCGCACCAATTTAGATACCGTAACTGACGCAGCAATAAAACAATAGCTGGATTTCTCGAAATTGAAACATTATAACTCGCTAAATATCATGTAAACACGGTTCCACATACCGTATAAAACCATTGCAGTATTGTTTTATGGATGGAAAAAGTACATTTACATCTTTAATGCAATGGGCTGGAGCACCGCGTTTATATCAATAAATGTGACCGATTGCCAAGCTAGAAAATTTACTTCAGCATTTCGTTTTTTCTGACTAGACGACAACAACAAGTTCCTCATTCTGGCTTGGCCTACACTGCTCAGAACGGTATTATAACGTGCACTTCAAATATACAATCAGAGGCAAGCGATACTATCCTGCAGATACGCAGCTTGTCTACACAGCGCAGCCGCCGTTGCGCGCCGCTGAACCGTTCTACTGTCCGCTGCGCCAATTTTGCGTCATGATGCGGAGAAGTGGTGAACTACGCTCGGTCGGCACACCTACCCATCTAGCCACCGTAACCAAGTGGTGTGCTAATCAACTGCAAGCCTGCAGTTGTCATTGTATTTTTTGTATGTCATTGTATATTTTTAACCTGCCTTAATCCAAGTTCAGCATCTCTTAACAAAAGTAAATCAAGATAATTTATTTACTAATTTCTATGGTCATTAATGCAATAAAGTGCAAGCTGCGAATGAAGCTGGCCAACTGGGTAGTGCTAATAAGTGCTTCTCTAAATCTTATTCTTGTTTCTCTGCCTGTCTTGGTTCTAGCATTAGAATACAGAAAAACTTTCACATTCTTGACATTTCACCCTGCTAATTTTGATTACATAATGCATAATACTTCAGCAAGAGCAATAATGGTTCCTTTTAACGGTAAATTGTGGTAGAACAAGGAATGTCACTGGAGTCAACACGCTAACAAGAGGACTTGTCTTATTCTCCTTGTCGAAACATTGGCTCCAGCAATGCTCTTTGTTCTATGACTCTTCATCATTTGAAGTCTCTCGTGTTCCTGTGTGTGTACATATGTCCTTTCATTTTTGCGTTGATGAAATTGTAATAACAGAGAATTAGTAATCGTACCTGACGAGAAATTTTGGCTTGTTGGTAGATGAGGACAGAGTAACTGCGCAACATTGATACACGGACAAAGGAGGCTTATGTGTCTTGTCTCCTCCAGCCATGTCTCACCCTTGAGTAATTACTCTGTCTCTATGTTAACGTATTACCATTTGCACAATACTAAAATGAATAAGGCAGGAACGAGGACAAAAAATTTACAACAAATCGCATCATACTGCTAACGAGATATGCCAAAGTGCCTGCTACGATTTCTCACCCATAACGTGCTGGATAAGATGGCTACTTCCTGTGGCTGTTGCCGCTTCTTCAATACCTAAAATAAAATAAATTTCAAAATTACAAAATATGCAGGACAACAGCAGTAGCGTAGGAGATAACACAACATTGTTTCTACAAGGTAAACTAATCTCTGATACATGACAGACGAATTTTTTTTCAATAAATTGGTAGAATACACCACACCTCATTATATTTCATTCAACGCTGTCAGTGTTCCTTGGTACAAGAAAAAGTATTTCTGCATGGCAGCAGTAAAATAGTACACAGAATTCTGCTTTTACAACAAAATATCCTACAGCGATTAAGCCAACTACAGCTGTATGTACATAAATTGTTATACGTACAATAGCCAAGACAGGATTAACTTGTTTGGGTTCATATGCAGCTGACTGGGAGGTACAACTTTGCTATGAACTCATTTCTGCTTGCCAAATATAGAAATACCAATATACTCACATAAAAATACAAATGAAAGAACCATTTCTTTTATAAAACACAAGACACAAAATAGAAAATTGAGTAATAATAGTCTCCGCGCGCA
This sequence comes from Dermacentor silvarum, assembly GCF_013339745.2. Lineage (NCBI taxonomy): Eukaryota > Metazoa > Arthropoda > Arachnida > Ixodida > Ixodidae > Dermacentor > Dermacentor silvarum. The sequence continues at coordinate 90,883,864 of NC_051163.1, forward strand.
TCCCTAGGAAACGTCTGTAACTGCCGGGAGAAACGTCGTGCCAAGAGAAACGTCACGCGAAATGTAGCCAAACTGGAAAGGCCGAGTACGCGCCGTTTGAAAACTCGAACAAAAGCTGATACACTCACCTGAGACGTTAAGAGAAAAATGGCACAGTCACTCCCTGCTGGTAGGCTTTCGTATGCATCCGGCAGTCTGTGCGTTACGATCTCTCACATTACAATGAAAGACGATGCAGTGCAGACTGCAACACTTCGGGTGCTTGCCCCGGTCCGGCGAGCTGTACGTACAGATAGAATCACACTTGTCTAGAGCAGTCGAGCGGCCGGCTGCGGACTGCAGAAGCGCCGCTTACCGGCAGTCGCTGGGTTCGAGATATATTGGATGCAAGCGCCAAAAGCCTGCATGCGGCATGGATTCTCGCGGCCTTTTTTGTTATCGGCCTGTAGATTTTTTCACGAACGTGGGTGGGCGGGATCTGCGCTTATTCGCTGCCTACTTCGTCGCGTGCAGCCGGCGCCGCTTGCCTCTATCACTTCATGTGCCAATTGGCGTTGACGCCACCATTCACCGAGACGCCGATGAATCATTGCCATTATTTATCTTGAATCATGTGTAGTTCTCAGCGCCAGTGCATGCATACCGTTGCACATCCACGCTTATCACGGACAGCGGTCGTTCCACAAGCGACAGCAAGCAAAAAACAAAAAAAAGGAGAAGAACAAGAAAGTAAGATAACTGACTATCTCTTATGATCAAATTTACAGGCTGACATCGCAGATAGGCCGCAAGTGCACATGCCGCGTGCAGGCTTTTGGCGCTTGCATCCAACATATCTCGAACCCAGCGACTGCCGGTACGCAGCGCTGTTGCGGCCCGCAGCCGGCCGCTCGACTGCTCTAGACAAGTGTGATTCTATCTGTACAGCGGTGAGCACTGTTAGGGTGAACACGCGAGCGCGTGGCCGACGGCACTATCAGCGCCGCGTAACAGCCATCGTTGGAAACATTGCACATGCGCAGCATGTGCTTTGCGAAACACTCTTTCCACCGCGCGCATCACGTCATCGATACGCTTGTTCGTCGTCTGCTAGCCGCATTTTTTGTTCGCTGAGCTGATACCTTCTGCATTTCAAGGTCCATCTGGATTGAAGATTGGCGCGTGAAGGAAAAAAGTGAGTGTAAGAGGGATAATTATTAAACTTTTTATTCAAGAAAATTGCACTTTTGCAATTCAAGTTAAACAAGACCATGAGAACAAATATAAAAACATGAGCAAATCTAATAGCGAGTCATGTGACCACTTACAGCAACGACTGCAGCTATTCTGGACGGTAACGAGTCGTAAAGTGATCGAACATATTCCCGATCGGCTTTCAGCCTTTCCCACTCGTTGCTGACTTGCGCCCACAACTGGTCCGAAGTCGCGGAATAAAGGGGCTTCCTTTCCAAAGAAGCTTTCAGACGGCCCCACACGTTTTCTATCACATTCAGGTCCGCTCCTTTCGGAGGCCATTCCAGTAGCTGCATGTGCTGCTCCGCCTGGAACTCCTTGACAGCCCGCGCCGTGTGTATCGGTGACCGGTCCTGTTGGAACAGGTAATCACCGTCTGGGAATAAACTGCTCGCATATGGCAACAGCACATTGTTCAAAATGTTGCAGTATTGTTCCGACGATAAGTGTCCACGTATACGTTGCAGGGGCCCTAAACCATATCTTGAAACAGCACCCCACACGTTCACACTCGATCTCCCACTGGCAGAAACACCTTGCACGTTGTCCGGGTCGTTCCTGCGTGGCATTGTGACGTTAACTAAAACAATTGCTTTTCAAAGCAGGAAGTTTGCCTCACCGTGTGCCTGGTAGTCTCCAAACACGCAATCTTTGGTCTTGTCGCGTCGAAAACGTCGACTCATCCGAAAAGATGACGCGACCCCACTCTTCTGATGTCCATGCTTCGTGCAGCTCAGCGAACTGCCGTCGTGCGTCCTTGTTTGCCGCCGTTAGTAGTGGCTTCTGCGCTGCGACGCGACTGCGAAGGCCCGCAGTACGCAGGCGACGTCGAACAGTGGTGTCCGAAACGTCCAAATTCAAGTCCTCGCGTATTGCTGGGGCTGGCAAGAAAGGGTTACGAACAGCAGCTGCTACTATGAGGGCGTCTTCATCGTCTGTGGTAGCTTTAGGGCGGGGCGCGCGGGGTGCATCCTGAATGCGACCTTCATACTTGTAGGCTTGAATTATCCTGTTCACAGTCTTCAGGGGCCTATTAACTAAAGCGCCAATATACCGCTGGGAATAACCTTTCAGGGAAATATCGACAACTGAGCGCCGTTCATCATCGGGAACCCTAGCCATAATACGATCTGACGACAGAATGAACGGCTGCGAAAGATGTTTGGTTGTTTTATATACGGCGTTGCATGCACAACAACTTTGAAGGGAACGAATAGACACGCCCCCATAGATATACAAGTTTTTTTGTCTTGTTCTGTTCAAGCACAGATGTTTAAAGAAATCTTAAAATGCAGGATGCATGGGCTTAGAAAACAAAAATGCGGCTAGCAGACGACGAACAAGTGCATTCATGACGTCATGCGCGCGGTGGAACAATTATTTCGCGGAAGGCGTGATGCGCATGCGCAATGTTTCCAGTGATGACCGTAACGGGGCGCTGACAGTGCCGTCGGCCACGCGCTCGCGTGTTCACCCTAACAGTGCTCACCGCTGTACTTGTTCGATGTCGGCAAAGACGAAATCGGCGACACGCTAATGCTGGCCGTTCTTGTCGTCGCAATCACGTAGCACGGAAAGAAGTTCCCATAGTAACTTGCCGTAATGTTCGGTTGCACTCGCCCCTAACGCAGCGCTTTCAGGGCCGTTCAACAACGACAGCGAGCACACACATGCATGTTGCAACACAACTACAAAATGGCGCCGGGCTTTTGATGGCTACGACTTTGGATCACTTTGGGGCCGCACAAATCATAAACTGGTTTCGGTTTTCTTCCCTCGCGTCGAAAAAAAAAATGTTTTGCTCACTGATAATTTTGCTTCACGTAAATAACGTTCACGAATGAAAGAGCCATGAATTTGAACAAGGTTGGACTATTCCCGTTTATTTGTGATAGTGATTATACGGACACAACCAGTGAAATTTATCTGTTGGCGTTGCCGTGAGCTTACGTATGAAGTCCAAGTGCGATAAGATGCTATCCCGCGCCGTTGACTGCGCGAGTGAGAGCAAGTGTTCGAGGGTGAGCCGCGATGGATAGTGGCTTGATGGGCGCGCAATGAAACGTGATAACACGCGCGAAAGCCGGGGGAATGGAGGCGTTGGTTTAGCGCGCGTCTCCTCTTGCCGTTGCTCTGAAACCGGTATTGCGCCACACTCGCCCTGTTAGAGGTAATCTCCGACGGGTCCAAAGGCGGGGTGAGCCGAGGTAGCGTAATTTAAAGTTTCGGAGACGTGTTGAAGCAAAGAGGCAGCAGAAACGTTCGGGCCCCTCTCTTTGCGCTCATCACGCCATCTCTGTGACAGCAAGCGTTCGCGATCAATTGAGTGAGATCTGTTTATGTTAGCACGTGCGCGTGTGACCTCATGCTTGCTAATGTAATTAGTAAACGAATGTTTACTGCAATTTATACAGCCGATGAAACTACGAACCTTGCTTCGTGCAGTTGTCTAATACATTGCTATAGCTATCAAAGTTTCGTCTTTCGGGGAAACTGCGACTTTTGTTATTATATTTCTAAGGGGGCTCAAAATGTGTAGTGTACGCTGATGTTTCTTTCTGGTCGCGGAACGCAACGAACTGCGGTAGCCCAGTGGCTGTGGCATTGTGCTTCTGAACTCGAGGTCACGGGTACGATTACAACCGCGGCGGCCGCATTCCAATGGGGGCAGAATGCAAAACCGCTCGTGCGCCGTGAATTCCGGGCACGTTAAACAACCCGAGCTGCTGAAAATTAGACTACAGTTTCCCATTAGCGTGTATCTCATAATAAGATCTCGTTTTTGGCACATAAACCCTCAAAATAAAATTTTACGTCACAGAACTACATTTGCAATCGGCACTGTTGAGTGCATCCACTGAACTTGTTAACTCGTTGGTGTGCTCTGTTTAGTAGCCAATCTTTTTTTTTTGAGATTTACTAATGGTCATAATCTAGTGTGACAAATCCTGGTATTTGTTAACACAGAAAACCAGCTATCGCTTAAACATGCGAGCTGTCAACAGACATGGTCAAGGAAAATCTACATTGCAGGACATGGGACGAAAGAAAGTCGAGGTTTTGACGGAAGCCCGTCGGGTCGGGAGGCATCATGAAGAAGTGTAAAAAAGGACACCGACCACTCAAAGAATTCAAGAAAAGACGTTGCGGCTCCCGTGACGGGAGCCTTGCTCACAACCTGTAGCCTTTTTCACAATCTGAACAACAGATTGTGAAAGGAGAGCCGAAACGTCTTTTCTTGCATTCTTTCAGTGGTCGGTGTCCTTTTTTTTACCCTTCTTCATGGTATGAAAGAGTGAGACATTGCATTACAACCAGGACATAAACCCTGAGGGTCTGCCTAAACCAGAGGCAAGCATAAAGCCAGAAGAAATTATCTGGTATTTCTTTCCTGCATTAAAATCTTTCGTCAATTGCTGCACACAAAGAAGTCGCGATCTTTCACGACGACTCTTCGCAAGCCATTGGGAGTCAATTGACTCATGCAGAAAGGTTGACTCTCATTTTGTGACTCTACTCACGCAAAAGGGGGTCTTAGCCCAGAAAAAGAGAGTCACGTTGCTGTGACTCACTTTTGACCCTTTTTTTTTTAGAGTGTAGGTGGAAGACACGAAGCTTTGATCACAGCTTCAGAGAAAATGCAAAAGTGCTTTCAGATCTGATTAAGCTATGCCTAAGCGGCGCAAGCAGCGTACATGGTGCTTGTTCTAAAAGCGGGGCTAAATATGTATTCCAAGCTATCCAAGCTTTCCGATTATGAATTCAGTCAGGATTAGTGTGCGTTGCTCTCTGTTCTTTATTCGGCAAATATTTTGAAGCAGTGACTTGCCAGTTTCTGACTTGGTGAAGTTCCTCGGTGCGGCCACTATCTGATCATTTTCTGCCTAATCGATCGCGGGTGTGCTCAGTTCCGATAGATTTGTTCTTGCTGCGCACAAGGCTTGAAACGTAGCTGTCTTGTACATTGTAATACCTTGTAGCAAATATATATTACAGCTAGTAACTCGCTTACTCTTGTGGACCGTCACGAAACATTCAGCTTCGACCATTCGTGTGCCATAGGTGTAGTCCGTCATTTATTGTGCGTATACAGTGCGCATATATTCAAGTGTGCGCCCATTCACTTATTCTTGTTACGTCGGCAATAGAGTGGGCGTAAGTTTTCCGGCCATTTGGGACAGATGTGTATAAATAAAGTGCGCGAAACTTACTAAGACAGGAGGCGGCGCTACTTCCTTTGTCATTGTTAACGAGTGGTACTCACTCTTGCCGACGTTCTGGGGATGAAGCCCTTTCTTTGAAGGTTAGCGATACAAGGCTGGCGGATGAGCTAATTTCTGTATCCTCGAGGAAAGCCGTACATCACAAAGTGCCGGTAACACGTTCGGACAGTTGCAGAAGATGTCCGCGAACTTGGCCACAAAGATTAATTCTATTCCTTAACATGCCAGTCACTATTTTTGCAGCCAGCTACTGCACACGTCTTCAATCCACATGATTCAGTCTAGCATGATTGGAGCACAGTGTGTTAGCAAAAACTCAGTTGCATTTCCGACAGCTGATCGCACAGAAGCAAGGTAGAAGCGCTAATGCTTTCGTATTCGTGCGCGGTCACTGAAAAGAGGTATGGCGCGCCGCCGTGAGCGCCATCTCTTTTCTCTAACACAAACTGCTCCGCGAAAAGGGTCAATATGCATGAAGAAGTTGACGCGGCGCCTGCCGTTGGCGCGCGCGAACACGCCATACCCCCAGCCAATCTCAGGTGTCTCCTCCCTTTGGTGGAGAAGGGTGTGCTTCCGTGTTCGCTCACCTCGCGCCCGCTGTTTACCGCCATGTCAGGCCCGGCAGTCAGATGGCGACGCCGCGTTTCGTTCATTCTGCCGAAAAGCAGGCTACGTTGCGGCAGCGGGCCCGTGAACGTCTCAAATGCTAAAAAAACTAACCAACGCCTCCCCTAGGGTAGGGCAAGCACCTCCTGCACCTCTGTTCCCGGTAGGGGAGGGGATATAAGTTTTTATGGGCGTATCTGTTTGCGCATATATGAAGAGTACAGCAAACAAAAATAAAATAACATTTCCCTGCTATGCAGTGGTTATCTGCTATTTAGTTTCTAAGCAAAGCAGTGAGATGTTACGTCGATGATGATTCTGGCGAGCACCACTAGGCGACGACGCGGTCCGCTGCTATGTGATTTGTTGACGTGAATAAAATAATTATTATTTCGATATCGCCGCTTTGACCTACGCTAAGCATCTCCAACCGTCAGTCTGTACAACTTGCAACAACCGAAAGATGGTTGCTTCAAAAGTGTTCGAGGGCCCATTTTTAGCAAGCGATCGAGCTTGCTAACTACACGCGCGTAGTGCGTGCTTCTCGTCTATGTATATTGCCTTGCGAACGTAGGAAATAGAATACCCATGACATCAGTGAAACCAGTGCGATTTTTGCGGCGTGCTGGCTGTCAGAATTTAGTCATGCACATTTATTGTGTCTATTGCGGAATTTATATCCTTCATAAGCGTTTTCTTTCGACGAGAAAGATTAAGCTCAGAAATTATCGTGTCCATTATTTCCACCTGAGCACCACTTGTCAGCTGAAGTTGCATAATAATGACCCATGTGCCTCCTCACCAATTCTGACCTTTCCTCGCTTATAATTGCTTAGACGTTGTCGATAGTCTCTGCTTATGAGGTTTTCGGTTTATGAGAAGCTTTAGGGGAATTTTAAGCCATCACAGCTTGCTACTTATAGAGCTTTCTCTTCAAGACAAGGTGTGTTGACACAAGCTTGACGTAACTAAACATTCCAAAGGAAAGTTGCTTGAACTAGGTCATGAAAACAATATCTAGAATTGTTACGGAAAAAAACATTTCTTTCTAAAGTACTGCTCCTGCGTGTCTGTTCATAACTCGGTGGCTTCGACCTTTTGCGCAGTTGCAACTCTGAATTAGTGCAGTCATTGTTCTCGGGACTATTTTAGGTGCTCTTTGCATGTGTTCACACTCTGACAACTTTATTGTGCCACTGCTGTAAATCAACACCGAGCCGAACTAATTTTGTAGTGGTGAGGCCGTGGCCCACAACAGTATCCGCATGATGGAGGACCCCCAGAAAACTAGACATCATGGCTATCGCTGTTGCACCATCGCGTGTAACTTGGATAGTCATGTCAGGTACGTGTGAAGAGCGTGTGTTCCAACAACTAGGATCTCATTCATGGTTAAGTTTACCGACACATTACTTAAGGTAGCTCGCTGAACATGCCAAATATTTATACAACATATTCCACTTGTGGGTTATTTGTGCGCATAGACATTGTGCACACATTATTCTGTTCTGTGTAAAACTATGCCTAACAAGTCCAGACGTTTAGTATTTTCTTGCATAAATCGCCTGGCTCCAATAGATCATTTTATTTTGTACTGACTACACAGCATATTTATCACTTTTATTTTATTTTTAGTGCTTTATCTGTTTCCTATGCTTTATCTTCTATTTCTGTTGTTTGTTTTTTATCTTGCAAGCCTGTGAAGCTTTCTGTGCATGTAAGAACTCGAAGTGAAATCTGCCAATTATGTCACAGTCCTAAGCATGCGGCATACACACCATTGTTTTGCATTTATCTTCACAGTTCATTCTGTCTAGTTTACAGGATAACTGCCATTGGCAAATACACGTTTCGTGATCTTGAATTTATTAAAAGGAAACATGATGGGCAGTATTCACTGTCCTCCAAAAACTTGAGTAGTGACGTTTTCTTGCTTGCTTGGCGCTTGCTTTTCTTCTCGCCCTTTTTTTATATTATTCCCAAGCTGTCCCCATTCATGCAGGTAGGCATTGTAGTATTTGCGAGTCTGTGTCCAGTTACATTATTAATGTGAAAGCATTCTATGCCCCAATACACGAATGTCTGGTGTCGTCGTCGGTAGCGTGATCTAGCGATAGTACCAAACAAAAGTAGCGGTTTCGCCCGAAAGGCGAAGCATCGATTGAGGTAGCAAATTAGTGGACAGCTATAGGAAGTAAGGATAGTACCATTTTCAGCCGTATACAATCTGAAACTACAACTCGCTTCAACGCGCGGAAAGGAAGCCTAGGTGCTTCCTCTCTTGCGCTCGCGAGATGGAGCTGCCATCGGCAGCTCACCCTCGCGCAACATACGGGCGGCGACGATGTTATAGCCCTCAGACTTTATAGGGAACATCATGGCGATGCCGATGACAGAGGTGCACCTGGAGTGTTGATATTGTTACGGGGTGTGTAGAAGGCGTTTATTGCAGAGAGCCGTAGGGCAAGTGGGTGCCGATACTACACGTCGTCCTTCTCTTCCTCGCTGCTCTCCTAATGTTGTTGCTGCTGATGCTGCCGCTCCACTACCTTTGACGCACTGTAACATGGCTCCTCTCGCAGACGAAGCCCTCCGGGCGAGTAGTCAGTGGGGCTTTCGTTGAATAAACGGCTTCAGGCGGGCTACATGCGTGATGTCGGTCCTGGATGACCGTCTCCCACTGGAAGTGAGGCGCGCAATTCTATAATTCACCTCGCTGAGACGTTCAAGCACAATAAACGGTCCACCATAGTCAGCGAGCGGTTTTTGACATAGACCGCGTTTACGCACGGGAGTCCATAGCCACACTAGGTCACCCGGTTCGTAAGTGACTTGCCGATGTCGACTATCGTATCGGGATTTGTACTGCTTTTGCGAAGCTAGAGTACGTAATCGAGCGATGCGCCGAGCCTCCTCTGCTCGGCAGAGAGTTTCCGCGATACAAGCGTCGTCGTGACTGGCAAAAGGGAAGATAGTGTCCAAAGTGTACCTCGGCGGACGAGCGTAGAGCAGGAAAAACGGACTGTATCCAGTGGTCTCATGTTGCGCGGTGTTGTATGCGTATGTGACGAACGGCAATACTTCGTCCCAGTTCTTATGGTCCGAGCTTACGTACATGGAAATCATGTTCACAAGTGTTCTGTTCGTGCGTTCTGTCAGCCCATTAGTTTGCGGGTGATAAGGCGTTGAGTGTCGCAGGTTGGAGGCGCACAAACGTAGAAGTTCTTCAACAACATCAGCTGTGAACTGACGGCCACGGTCGCTAATGATCACTCGAGGGGGACCATGCCGAAGTATAATGCAATGTAGCATAAACTGGGAAACCTCGCCTGCAGTTGCAGAGGGTAGTGCTGCCGTCTCGCAGAACCGAGTCAGGTAGTCGGCACATACTATGATCCAGCGGTTGCCTGTGGAAGAACGTGGTAACGGTCCTATGAGATCGATGCCGACTTGCTCAAAGGGGGAACTGGGTGGCACCACAGGCTGTAAGAAACCGGCTGGAGCTGCAGTAGGTCTCTTGTGACTTTGACACTCGGCGCAAGTGGCTACGTATGTCTCCGTGGTCTTGCGCATTTGAGGCCAGTAATACCTTTCTTTGGCTCGATGGAGTGTCCGCGTGGAGCCTAAACGACCTGAAGTTGGATCATCGTGCACGACGCGCAAAACAGAAGAGCGGAGGGCTTCTGGCACCACCAGAAGAAACTGTGCACCTATCGCGGAAAAATTCTTCTTATACAACAGTCCATCCCGAACACAAAAACTACATGATGTCGACTCTTTCGCTGCAGAGAAAAGTGGCTCTAAACTCGGGTCATCGCGTTGCTCTCTTGCGAAGGTTGTGGCATCTGGGAAATCACGGTGTACGGATGCGATGAGGTGGTCCAAACTTTCGGCGTCGCATTCCGTAGTACTAAGAGGCATCCGGGAAAGGCAATCGGCATCAGCATGTCGTCGGCCGCTCTTGTAGGATACAGTGAAGCTGTACTCTTGCAGACGCAGGGCCCATCGTGCAAGGCGTCCAGATGGATCGCGAAGATTCACGAGCCAGCACAAAGAATGATGGTCTGTGACGATCGTAAAGTGACGCCCATACAGGTACGACCGAAATCGCTGCACCGCAAAAATGACAGCAAGACATTCCTGCTCAGTCACCGTGTAGTTACGCTCGGGTTTGCTTAATGACCGACTTGCGTAGGCGATGACGTGCTCTTTGTCATCCACGCGCTGAATCAGAACAACACCAAGACCTACACCACTCGCATCTGTGTGGACTTCTGTTGGTGCGGAAGGATTGAAGTGTCGGAGGATTGGTCGCGACGTCAGCAGAAACTTCAGCTGTCGAAAGGAAGCAGAACAATCAGGCGTCCACTCGAAAGCGGCGTTCTTGTGCAGGAGGCTGGTCAAGGGATAAGCGACGTCAGCAAATCGAGGAATGAACCGTCGAAAATAGGAGCAGAGTCCTAAAAAGCTGCGAAGTTGTTTGACGGACTGAGGTGGTTCAAATGCTTCAACAGCCTCTGTCTTCGCAGGGTCAGGCCTGACGCCGTCTTTGTCCACAAGATGTCCCAACACCAAGGCTTGGCGCTCACCAAAATGACACTTTTTAGAGTTGAGCACAAGACAAGCCTTCTGTATGCAGCTGAGTACAATACCAAGACGCGTGTTGTGCTCGTGAAATGTGCGTCCAAAAATAATAACATCGTCGAGGTAGCACATGCATATTTCCCACTTTAGACCTCGCAGAATAGTATCCATGAATCGTTCGAAGGTGGCGGGTGCGTTGCACAAGCCGAACGGCATGACATTGAATTCAAAAAGTCCATCGGGTGTTAAGAACGCTGTTTTTTCCTTATCCTCGGCATGCATCGGGATTTGCCAGTAGCCGGATCTCAAGTCTACAGAAGAAAAGTAAGAAGCCGAATGAAGGCAGTCTAAGGCATCATCTATACGCGGAAGTGGGTAGACATCTTTCTTGGTAACATTGTTTAGCCGCCGATAATCAACACAGAATCGCCAACTGCCATCTTTCTTTTTAACGAGGATGACAGGTGCAGCCCAGGGACTCGCGGACTCCTGAATTATCCCTCTGTTCAGCATTTCCTGAACTTGCTCGCCAATTATCTTGCGCTCAGTCGGGGATACTCTGTACGGCTTCTGTCGTATAGGGTGCGCTGATCCGGTATTTATACGATGGCGTACTCGAGATGTCGGAATTTGGGACGTCGTGTCAGTCTGCGAAAAGTCAAACACTTGCGAGTGCTTGGATAGAACATCCAGTAACGTGTAGCGCTCACTCGTGCTGAGCGACTTGCTTACCATCTGAAGTAGTTTCGAGTCCGATGGGCAGGGATCGAGGGACTCGTCTACAGCTCCGAGTACAGCCAGTAACGCCGGTGTCTCTTCTTTGAAGAGAGCGAGCTTCATGCCAGAAGGGAGAAGTATGGGCTGGGCCGCATAGTTCATTGCCCATAATCCAGAGTGTCCTTCAACTACCGATACTAAACAATGCGGAACCAAAACGTTCTTCTTTACACAGGCCGAATGAAGCGGCTCCGTCGCGGCATCAAATGTGGCGGGGTTGGCACCAAAGCAAATGACCGGAACGCATACAGCGCATAGTGGGGGAATGACGATGTCCTCCGAAACACAAAAGGCACCTTCTTCACGTGGCGAGTTCTCCATGAGTCCTGTTATAACCTCGCGCTGTACTGAAAGCTCCCCACTTCGACAGTCAACGGTTGCACCACACTCCTGCAAGAAATCGATGCCTAAAATAACATCATGCGTGGATCGAGGAATAACGGCGAATTCAGTGGTAAATACTTTGCCACACAAACACACATCCGCAGTACAAACACCAATCGGGCACAGCGTGTCACCACTAACACTACGAAACGTGGAAATATTGTCCCACGAAAACATCACTTTTTGTCCCAGTAGGGCTTTAAAATTTAAGCTCATCACGGAAATTGTTGCCCCAGTATCCACAAGAGCCATTGTAGGTATATCGTCAACAAGCACGTGCACTTTGTTTTTCAGCATGAAAACTGGCGGAGGAATGTCGGTTGGGAGCGAACGGTATCCAGCGACCTCACCCCCATCGGCCGCACTGCCTAGTTTTCCGGTGGTGGGGATAGCCGGCGACGCCGCGGCGATGGAGACCGCCGAGTACGTGGAGCAGGCGGTGGCGTTAAGCTGCGATCGGAGGCTGGTGACGGGTTCCGGAAGCTACCTTGGCGAATTCCACGATTGGTTGGCGGGCGTGGACGCCATGACGCGGAAAAGGGTTGATAATTTGACTGGTACGTCGCTCGTGAAGGTTCTCGGAAAGGTCGGCGGCGGTCGCAAAACCTGGCGATGTGGCCAGGGACCCCGCAACTATAGCACACACGAGGAGGCCGAAATTCACGGTGCTGCTCAAAGCCTTCATTTCCGCCACCGAGCATGGGGTATCGGTCATGATCGTCGTATTCTCTGTACCCCGAATAAGTGGTACGGTACCGCTGCGCCGGATAAGAAGTGCGGTGCTGCTGCTCGTTGTTGAAGCGTGGCCGGTTGGTGGGTGCAGATGGAAGCACAGCTCTATGATCGTCCACGTTCGCCGCATTAATAGAGGGTTGCCACGACGTAGCTGGTAGTCTGGGTTCGTTGCCTCGTGCGTCGCCGCTACCATAACGGCCGATTTCGTGGCACCGGAGGAGCTCTTCCCGAACTATCTGTCGTATTGTAGACGACAGATCGGATGGTGTGCTCGCGTCAACGCAGGCCAATGTCGGCACATTAGCCAAACGGCCAAATTTCGGTGCCACGCGACGCATCTTCAGTGCTTCAAACGTGCGACAATGTTGGATGACGTCGGCCACAGATGTCAGGTTTTCTTTAGCAATCAAGAACTGATATACATCTTCAGCTATGCCCTTGAGAAGATGACCCACCTTATCTTCATCAGACATGCTTGAATCCACGAGTCTACATAGCTTGAGGACCTCTTCTATGTACATGGTACATGTCTCGCCAGAGAGTTGGGCCCTTTGGGACAGAGTCTGTTCAGCTCGCTTCTTCCTCGCTGCGGAGTCCCCAAAGCACCTTGTCAGTTCTTGGACAAATGTATCCCAGGTCGTAAGCGTGTTCTCGTGGTTGTCGTACCACATGAGAGCAGTGTTCGTGAGCGAGAACACAACATTTGACAGCTGAGAGGTGGAGTCCCAGCCGTTATGTTTGCTCACCCGTCGGTACTGCTTCAACCACTCGTCCACATCCTCACCGCCAGTCCCGGCAAAGCTGGGTGGCTCCTTGTACAGTTGCGAAGAACCAGTTGGTCTCGGAGCTTCAGTTTCTCGGGACATGCCCGCTGCTGAGGATGGTGGAAGTCCCGCCAGTCGACGGCTGCGACGAGGTTCAGGGGGTAGCGATTCCGTCGTTGGATGCTTAGATACCCAGCACCTCCACCACTCTGTTACGGGGTGTGTAGAAGGCGTTTATTGCAGAGAGCCGTAGGGCAAGTGGGTGCCGATACTACACGTCGTCCTTCTCTTCCTCGCTGCTCTCCTAATGTTGTTGCTGCTGATGCTGCCGCTCCACTACCTTTGACGCACTGTGACAATATAATTCATATCGCAATGAAATGACAAGTGACAACACGTCAAAATGCTCACAGTGACATCAAATTTCTGAGAGGTTTCTGTCGACAAAGTAAATTATTGACTTTGAAAAAAATTGATACATTTTGGTCTGCTTGGAAATCGCACCCCGGCCTCCAGCGTGCGATACGAGCACGCTTCCCCGACGCCACTGCGGCTCCACGGTTTAGGCTGGCTAAAGTGTGTGCCTAGTGCGTGCGTCATTAAACACGTCACGTCGCAGCCATGTGGCTGACTAAATTTAATGCATGTCGAAAACATCAATCGAAAACATTTCACCAATAAGACTATACAATTTTCGCAAGTATCTGGCGAATGTTTTTTTTTTTCACTTTAGCCTCTTTCCTACCACTGTGCACATTTGTGGACACTTTTTCTAAAGCCTAGTACTCCTGCGAGAAAATTTGCGGGGAACTAAAGTGCTTTTGGGTGCTATTAGTGATATCCATCCTGAGTGTGCATACTATATCTATGTGGATGTCTGTGGAATCTAGCGGCACAACAAGTGCCGACTGCTTAGTGATGAAAAGAGCTGCAAAGCTTGTGAACGCCTGAAAGATGTGCTCCAGATTCATGATGCCAGGCGAAGGAAAAAAGGCAAAGTGTGGCATGTACGTCTGTTAGAAAACCCATCAAAAAAGGCTCGTGTTGAAACAATACGCAGAGCTAGAATTCCATTTTATAAATCTAAGGTGCGACTCCTTAACGGGAGAAAGAAAGTGGAAGCCGAACTTGCTGAATGTAAAGCAAAGTCAGAAGGTCTGAATGAGGAAATCATTGAACGCCTTTTTTAAGGGGGCAAACGTTCCCGAGATTCAGCAGCTGGTATTCAGAGAGTGTTTGGCAGCCGCAAAGTTTCATTCCAAGTAGTTCCGAAGATATTCAGACAACTGGGTGGTACTTTACCTCATCATGCATATTAGATCTCCGGCAGGATACAGGTCTCTAATGAAAAATGAAATTGTGGCGTTGCAATCATTCAGAACAATACGTCGCTGTATGGCAACCATAGGGTTCATGTTTGGCTATGATAACAAGTTCTTAGCTGCTTTAAGGAAGAAATTAGCAATAAAGCACAGTTTTCAACTGCATGGAATGCTCATTTTTGGTGAAACGCAAGTGCGCAAGAGTAAGCGTGTCAGCTCGAGCGCAATGACATGTGTGGGAATGGAATCATAGGCAGGCGACTCGGGTGAGCTTCGTGACCATGCTCTGGTTTTTATGTTCTGTCCGTTTTGGGAGAGCTTTGCAATTCTTGCATCCAAATGTGCAACACGCACTGTTCTCGCACAGTTGCTGCTTTGTTTGCGTATTTGTGATGGGGCATGTACGAATAGAAGCATGTGGAGCACAATAGGTATAAGTGAAAACCGTGATAACTGCTGCAACTCTATCACCCACCCAAGTGCATCTACAAGAAAGGTGTTTGCATTTTAAGGCATGCCACACTTATTAAATGCATTTGAAATCGACTTCTGCAGCAGAAGCACTTGAAAAGGGGAGGCAAGTGGTTAAGATGGGAAGATTACTCTGCAGTTGACAAAGAAGACAAGGACAAATCTGGTGATCTACGGGTGTATCCAAAGATAACACAGTTGCATCTACCCCTCTACAGGCGAAAAAATGCGTGTGAAATTAGCGACGAAGTGTTTAGCCGCTCCATCTATATAGGAGTCAAACTATACAGAGATATAAGCTGTGCGCAAGCTTGGAAACAGTGAAACACCCGAGAAATTTATTTCTCAACGATCTATTCGACGCTTTAAACCGTCATTTCTCTGCGGAAGGCATTACTACGCATAGTTCAGACCTCGGAGTTTTAAGCAGTAGCATTCAATGACTTGACAGCTGGGAGAAGGAGCTTCCGTGTGGCTTGATAACCAAAGATAGATTTCTCAGCAAGAGCACATCTGAAAACCTTCGTGTCACACTGAAATCTACAAGCGAACTTTGCAATGCTCTCCTGCAGAATTATAACTTTAAATATATCTTGACCAGTAAGATAAATCACTATCCAACTGAACGTTTCTTTGGAAAGATAAGGTTGGCTGGAAGCCAAAATGACCACCCGTCAATGCCTACTTTCTCGCAGCTGTACCAGACATTGCCCAGTTACACCCTTCTCAAGGCTCCAACGTTTGGAATCTGCAGAGTAGCTGAGGGAGAAAAAACCACTTCTGGACATACCACATTTCCGCGCTCCAATCAGCCAAATCAATGTTACAGCACCATCAGCTGATTTATTAGCTGAAGTGAAGCTTAAACTCTACAACCTTATCACTGTAGAGGACTCAAAATGTGATGATATCATCGACAAAACGAAGGGAAGAGCAGGAACTCCAGTTGAAGACTGCATCGCCTATTTAGCAGAATTCATGGCTAGAAAAATTAATAACTCTACCAGGTGCCTTACGTGTAAATCAGCGTTCAGTACAGATAAGAGAACTTCTGCGGATGCGGCACTCACAAATGCAAAAACAGGGGAGGATTTACACATCCAAACATTAACCTTTATAACTTACTACAACAAACAGAATGCTTGTTTGTAGTATAAGCAGATGAGAAGACGGTTTATTGGACAGAATTCATGGTGTTATTGACGCCTACACCATTACTTTCCCATCTGACAAGCACGAGGAAGAAATAGTGGCACAGATGCTTCACTGCTATATTAGCATGCGAACGAGGCAACATTGCAAGAATCTGAAATGAGCATGAAAAAGGAGGCTCAAGAAAGAAATAAAATGGCTACGTTTTGCTCGTCTTAGCCGCAGTTTCCATGGAGGATATATACCTGTTTGCGACAGCACTTAGAGCACATTTTGCTTCATATATACAGGGTGTCCCAACTATCATGCCGCAAGATTTAACAATATGCAAATGCCAAGTAGCTGGACAGAACCAAGGTAATGCTGTTTGCCGTCACTTGGAGATCGAGTAATTTTACATTCCGCCTAATTCGATAATAATTGCCGACGCCCTTGACTGTCTCAGTGGCTCTAAGTATTTTTCTTCTGTATGCCTTCGTTCCGAATATTGGCAGAATGCAGTCGACATGGATCGTCAAAAAACAGCGCTTATTACACCTGATGGGCTCTATCAGTTTAAGATGATGCCATTCGGGCTATACAGTGCTCCCGCTGCATTCGAATGAATGATGGACGTCCTCCTTCACGGCTTAAAGTGGCCAATCTGCTTGTACTACCTCGATGATGTCGTTGTCTTTTCGCCGATTTTGACAGATACCTCGAGTGCGTCTTAACAGTTGTTTCAGTATTCTGCAAGGCGAGACTTCAGATCAATTCGACGAAATGTGACTTAGGCCACCGGCAACTATATGTGTTCGGACACCTGGTCGACTCTTCCGGTGTTCGTCCCAATCGGGAGAAAGTTCGCGCAGTGAAGGATTTCTCTGCGCCGACCTGCGCAAACGACGTACGAAGCTTTGTAAGCACTCTGCGCCTACTTAGACAGATTCATGCGAAGTTTTGCTGACATTGCACGCCCTCTAACTGAAGCTCTTAATAAAAACGTGACTTTTGTCTGGGGTTCCCGAACAAGCTAGTGCATTCGGTGAGCTGACGACCCCACTCACGTCACCAACAATTCTGGCCACTTTGGCGTGTCCACTCCAACGTAAGTTCGCACTGACGTTGGCGGCCACGGTATCGGCGCTGTTTTGGCACAATGAGAGCACGGTTGCGACCATGTCATTGCGTACGCTCAGCGTCTTCTGTCGCCAGCCGAACGCAATTTCTCGAGCACCAAACGGGAATGCCTCGCCCTCGTTTAGGCAGTGGGTAAAATTCGCCCCTACCTCCATGGACGCCCTTTCATGGTTATCACCGATCACCATGCCCTACGCTTGCTTTTTCTCCTTAAAAGATCCAACTGGACGTCTCGGTCGGTCGGCTTTACGGCTCCAAAGTATTCTTACACAGCGGTGTATATATATGACAGGCAGAGTCCACGAGGACGCCGATTGCTTGTCACGCCATCCAGCAGACCCACCAGACCTCCCTGTGACCAGTCAGCCAACTTGCGTCCTCACGCTTACCGCGTTTGGCGACATCGCCTACGAGTAACGACGTGACCCATACCTGAGAGGCATCATTCTCAGCCTGACGGACCTGACAAGTTCCCCCTCTTTGCATATGTTTTTGCTCCACGATTGCACATTGTACAGTTACAACATGCACTCTGATGGCCCTGAACTGCTTCTGGTCGTTCCAAAGCCTATGTGTGAGGCTGTACTCGCACAGTTGCAGGATGTTCCCACCGCTGGTCATCTGAGAGTCTCAAACACATATGACCATGTTGGGCGTCGTTTCTTTTGGTCCGGTATTTACCGTTCCGTTTGCCAATACGTCCCCTCCTGTAAATATGGTCAGCACCGAAAAAAAACCAGCAGCCCTACCAGCTGGCCGTCTTCAGCTTATTGAAATACCATCTGCGGCATTCTTTCGGGTTGGTCATGATCAGCAGTTGCTACGGACTACACCAACCGGTAGGTGGTCACGCGGGCTGTCCCTATGAGTTGAGCAGCCGACGTTGATGACTTCCTTCTCGAAGCTGTGATACTTCAAAACGGCACTCCCCGACAACTCCTTACGGACCGGGACCGCTAATTTCTCTCGCAGATTGTCCAGGACATCTTGCAAACCTGCGCTACAAGGCACAAGTTTACAACGGCGTATCATCCTCAGACCAACGGACTCACAGGCCGGCTCAATAAAACTATCACAAATGCTTGCAATGTAGTACGTCTCTACCGACGACCGTGACTGGGATGACGCTCTGCCGTTCGTCTCATTCGCCTACAATACGTCCCGCCACGATTCTGCTAGTTTCTCTCCATTTTTTCTATTGTATGTACGAGACCCTATACCACCGCTTGACACGATTCTCCCAGCCGTTCTAGATACAACGTCCGAATATACCCGTGATGCCTAATCTAGAGCTGCAGAAGCGCGTGAGGTTGCTTGACTGCGTCTGACCACTTCCCTGGAAAGCAATGACGCATATATGACGCTCGTCAACTAGATGCCCACTTTAACCCTGGTGACATCGTGCTTCTTTGAAAACCAGCACGGCGAGCTGGTCTTTGTGAGAAGCTGATTTCACCCCATTCAGGCCCCTATCATGTCTTGCGTCAGGTGATAGCCGTGACATACGAGATACAACCTTTCGATACCTCCACACCGCAATCCTCCTCCGATATCGTTCACGTCACTCGACTGAAGCGATACCACTCGAACCTACTAAGTGCTGGGACGTTGCCTTCGCCGCCGGGGGTCATGCTACGAGGTGCTGCAATAGCGAACGATGATGACAGCACTAACAAAGGCGACGATCGCTGATAGTCGCCCGCACGGGCTTCATCTTGCATATATCTCTTCTGCCCACTGTAAATATCGCATAAATATATTTTAAGCATATTTTCTCCCCGTAACAATATACACACTGCCAATCCTTGTAAATTCATTTCATAAATAAGATATTGAGTTACAAACAACGTCTTTATTAACACTACGTGAACATTTCACCAATCCTTGCTCACATGAGAAATAACGATTATTATCTTGTATTGTTTTTTTTTGCATTTTACCTTCTGTGACTGTTTCGCGGGAAACTGCATTAACTTTGAATCTTTTATTCTGCATATCTGTGCTATCGCTGCCTGTTTTGTAGTGGTGGCTGCGGGCTTCAGGGAAGTTGCTTGTCTCTCAAGCGACTTTTACCGGCAGTCTTCTCCATCGTCGATGGAAATAAACAAGTTATTAGTATTGTAATGAAGATGAACGCCTGGACTTAGGCAGCAGGATTGCCAACAGCATCGCATGCCGCAGAGGCTCGAGGTTAGAGATTGTGCTCGGTGAAACGCTCGAGCGGTCATCGGCGTTTAGTCGAATAAACCTCCTTTATATTTGGTGGACGTGCTGGGTAACCGCTCAACTCTACCATCGCGGAACTCCGCATTTGGACGCTACCTTCCACTATGCCAGACACAGAACCGCAGACGCTCCCGCCATCGCCCGTTCTCTGCGCTGGGACTATCCGCCAGCGGGATCCTGCCATCTTAAGTGGCACCGAAGATAACGACGTTGCAGATTGGCTCGCGTCCTATGAGCGGGTAAGCGCTCACAACAAATGGGACGACACGACCAAGCCAACCAACGTCGCTTCCTATCTCACGGGCGTGGCCAATCTCTGGTTCAAGAACCTTGAGGCGGATTTCCGAACGTGGTCTGACAGCCTTTACAGAAGTATTTGACCATACCGCCGTCTGGAAACTTCGAGCTGAGCAGCGCTTGCGCACACGCGCGCACTACACAGATGAAACATTAACCATTTACATCCAAGACGCTGTCGATTTGTCCAACGCGTCAATGCCACCATGTCGGATGCGGGCCGAATTAAGCGCATCATGAAAGGAGTTGATGATGCGTTCCAAATGCTCCTGGCCTCTTGAACCCGAACAGTGTGGCCGACATTATTACCCTCTGTCAGAGCTACGACGAGCTACGCAAGCAGCCAGCTTTGACGAGGCCTTATCCAACAACCGATGCGTCAATCTCCAGCCTGGCCATTGGTTCCGCCTAGGCGTCGCTGCTCACGCAGATCAAAGCCTTTGTCAGCGAAGAAGTCGCACGACAGCTGTACCTGGTACCCTTCGCCCAGGTGCCTGCCAATCGTTTGGCTTGCACTCTGCGCAACGTCATTCAAGAAGTCGCTGAAGCACTACCGTTGTGCCCCAGCAAGCACTAGTGGCCGTTCCGCTCACTTATGCTGCGGTAGCTTCCAGGCCACGCCAAGAGCCGGTACCACCTTTTCAGCAGCCTATGCGCAGTCCTCTTCAATCCATATCCTTGGTCGGCCCTCCTATTGTCAACCTGTGGCGCACGCACGACAATCAACCTATATGCTTCACATGTAGGTACCCCGGACACGTCGCAAGGCTCTTGCGCGTGTGCAAACTATCGGCAATTGTCTACAGGCGCATCGTTACTCGGTCGAGTCCAATGCTCGCTACACTCCATCTGACCCACCGCCAACTCGTACTCCGATTGATCTTCCTCGTTTCGACCACCACCGCTCAACATTCCCGCGTCGCCAGTTGCTTTCACCGACACGTCGGCGGCCCGCATCTAACGACGAGGGAAACTAGACGACGCAGTTCCCGAGGCAAGAACTTCGCCAGCTTCGAAATGCCCAAGCCCTCGTTCCTTACCTGTCAATGTTATTCACGTGTTTGTCGAAAGTGTCGCTACAGTCACTCTATTCAATACCGGCGCAGCTGTTTGTTATGGACGCCATTTTGGCGATCACCTCGTAAGGTGACGACGCTTCTTTCTGGATTGGCACTTCGGACTGCAAGTGTGTCACATTCTTACTTGGGAGCAGGAAGGTTGCACGCAGGCGTTACCCCCGATGTAGGAGAGACACGACTGGCCGCACGGCAAACAAGGATTTAATATGTACAGGATCGGGAAAAGCGTAAAACACACAACGCTAAAACAATAACTCAACCAAAATGCTGACACAATAGAAAATACAAAACTCTGACTAAATACAAAACTATCAAAAGCACTGTCGGTCTCGGAGCCTAACTCCATCTTAATGTCTCTAAGTCAGTGCTAGCCCTCTCTCATCAATGTCTGGCCACCCTAAATTCGTCCTAACTGCGTCGCTGATAAGAAATGTGGGCTCTTACAGACCGTCGGTTTGAAGTTCTTCTCGTTGAGTCTACGTCGTGTATGTCCGGAGTGTTGCTGATGCCGTAAATGGCGACGTTCAGCGGTTCCATCGACCTGACCGATTACTGGTGCCCCGGTATCTGCCACTGACGTGTCAATTCCCTGGTTAGGCTTCGCGAAGCGTTCTTCGCGCTACGTCAATTTGCATGGCGGCCCGGTGTCCTGGTAATTATCGGTTGATCGGGTTCGGCTGAGGAAGAGGGATTCTTGCGAAGAGGACCGGAACCACCTTGAGCAGCAGCAGCCGGTCCCAGGAGCTTCGCCCGGACGTCTCCGAGGTCTCCAGTCACGCCTGAGCCTTGCCAGCGTCACGAGCTTCGTGGCCGGGCTCTCCGCTCACCCTTCGTCAGAGCATAGCTAATGAAGCGACCTTCCAGCCCAAGAGCCACGTCGATAATAATGTTTCATCGCTTCTCCCTCGCGAATTACACCTCGGTTCGCGTGCCTCGAGCGCTCGCGCGGTTTCGAACACTCCGCGAACTTCGTCTTCTTCGTTTTCGTGTACCGCCGGCGTCCTAATCATGACATGGGCCCCTGTTTTGAAGAGTTTTTTTGCTTCAAAAAACTGCTTGCTCCCGATCTGTGGGGAGCGGGGGGTGGCCTTCGGGTGATGACTGTGAGTCTTCGTAGTGGCATTGGTGCTGGTTCTTGTGAAGTCTTGATGCACCACACAACACCACACTGTTGCGCACAATTCACCAGATGCACTGTTCACCGCGTTTAAGAGTTCACGTTATGCACTTCAATCAGCTCTTCGCAACGTTCACTAGTTTAATGTTCTGAAACACTCTACATGAATAAACATTGCATCTAAGCATATATTACAATACTCCACATACCTTATATATATATATATATATATATATATATATATATAGGTACTATTTGAGTGCCTTTCTCTCTGTACACATTTCTGAACCCTGTAATCATTCGCATGTCATTCCTAAACAGTTTTCCTTTTGATTCTACGCATTGAACTTGCCCTATTTCTTTTCCATCTCCTAACCTTACGCGTTACACGTCTAGGGCAATTTGGGTATCTACATCCTTTGCCCTTTTTCTCGGAGTCCCAATGTCCCATCATGTCTAGTGCCTGGCGTTCCCTGGACTCAACGTCACTTATCGACCTCCTGTCTCTCCGAGGTGAAGCCACTTTTTTCTCTACTCTCTTCTGCTCTTCGGGTTTACAAACCCCGATCAGGATGTTGTCCATCCTGTTATCCCGGTTACCCTGAATCAGGGGTTCTCCAGTCGTGAGCTTTTTCTCTATGACGTCACGGGTGCTGTCTGGTCTGTCTGTGTCCTTCCCCTCAGCAATCATGCAAACACCAATCTTTTCCTCGTTTTCCCCTTAGCCATAGTCTTTTTACATACCTTCACTTGGCAGCTGAGGTGGCGGCAACGCAACATTCCGCTGATCGTTTTCCGTTACCTACGCAGGTTCCTGCGGATCCGGCGCACTCTACGGCTAACCAGCGGAAGCGCTTTATCTACTGACTATACTTAAGGCGTGTGTGCCTTGCACGAAGATAGAAGAGGACTGGCTTTATCATCAGAGCGCCACGTGCCGCCTGTGACGAAAGCCACCTGTCCATCTCTCCAGGAACCATCAGCAACTGGAAGCTAAATAAGCTGGGATCACCGCGGAACTCTTCACTTGGGAGCTGAGGTGGCGGCACGCAACATTCCGCTGATCGTTTCCCGTTACCTACGCAGGTTCCTGCGGATCCGGCGCACTCTACCGCTAACCAGCGGAAGCGCTTTATCTACTGACTATACTTAAGGCGTGTGTGCATTGCACGAAGATAGAATAGGACTGGCTTTATCATCAGAGCGCCACGTGCCGCCTGTGACGAAAGCCACCTGTCCATCTCTCCAGGAACCATCAGCAACTGGAAGCTATATAAGCTGGGATCACCGCGGAACTCTTCACTTGGCAGCGGAGGTGGCGGCACGCAACATTCCGCTGATCGTTTCCCGTTACCTACGCAGGTTCCTGCGGATCCGGCGCAGTCTACCGCTAACCAGCAGAAGCGCTTTATCTACTGACTATACTTAAGGCGTGTGTGCCTTGCACGAAGGTAGAAGAGGACTGGCTTTGTCATCAGAGCGCCACGTGCCGCCTGTGACGAACGCTACCTGTCCATCTCTCCAGGAACCATCAGCAACTGGAAGCTATATAAGCTGGGATCACCGCGGCATTCTTCACTTGGCAGCTGAGGTGGCGGCAACGCAACATTCCGCTGATCGTTTCCCGTTACCTACGCAGGTTCCTGCGGATCCGGCGCAGTCTACCGCTAACCAGCGGAAGCGCTTTATATACTGACTATACTTAAGGCTTGTGTGCCTTGCACGAAGATAGAAGAGGACGGGCTTTATCATCAGAGCGCCACGTGCCGCCTGTGACGAAAGCCACCTGTCCATCTCTCCAGGAACCATCAGCAACTGCAAGCTATATAAGCTGGGATCACCGCGGAACTCTTCACTTGGCAGCGGAGGTGGCGGCACGCAACATTCCGCTCATCGTTTCCCGTTACCTACGCAGGTTCCTGCGGATCCGGCGCAGTCTACCGCTAACCAGCAGAAGCGCTTTATCTACTGACTATACTTAAGGCGTGTGTGCCTTGCACGAAGATAGAAGAGGACTGGCTTTGTCATCAGAGCGCCACGTGCCGCCTGTGACGAACGCCACCTGCCCATCTCTCCAGGAACCATCAGCACCTGGAAGCTAAATAAGCTGGGATCACCGCGGAACTCTTCACTTGGGAGCTGAGGTGGCGGCACGCAACATTCCGCTGATAGTTTCCCGTTACCTACGCAGGTTCCTGCGGATCCGGCGCAGTCTACCGCTAACCAGCGGAAGCGCTTTATCTACTGACTATACTTAAGGCGTGTGTGCCTTGCACGAAGATAGAAGAGGACTGGCTTTGTCATCAGAGCGCCACGTACCGCCTGTGACGAACGCCACCTGTCCATCTCTGGAGGAACCATCAGCAACTGGAAGCTATATAAGCTGGGATCACCGCGGAACTCTTCACTTAGCAGCGGAGGTGGCGGCACGCAACATTCCGCTGATCGTTTCCCGTTACCTACGCAGGTTCCTGCGGATCCGGCGCAGTCTACCGCTAACCAGCAGAAGCGCTTTATCTACTGACTATACTTAAGGCGTGTGTGCCTTGCACGAAGATAGAAGAGGACTGGCTTTGTCATCAGAGCGCCACGTGCCGCCTGTGATGAACGCCACCTGCCCATCTCTCCAGGAACCATCAGCAACTGGAAGCTATATAAGCGGGGATCACCGCGGCATTCTTCACTTGGCAGCTGAGGTGGCGGCAACGCAACATTCCGCTGATCGTTTCCCGTTACCTACGCAGGTTCCTGCGGATCCGGCGCAGTCTACCGCTAACCAGCGGAAGCGCTTTATCTACTGACTATACTTAAGGCGTGTGTGCCTTGCACGAAGATACAAGAGGACTCGCTTTGTCATCAGAGCGCCACGTGCCGCCTGTGACGAACGCCACCTGTCCATCTCTCCAGGAACCATCAGCAACTGGAAGCTATATAAGCGGGGATCACCGCGGCATTCTTCACTTGGCAGCTGAGGTGGCGGCAACGCAACATTCCGCTGATCGTTTCCCGTTACCTACGCAGGTTCCTGCGGATCCGGCGCAGTCTACCGCTAACCAGCGGAAGCGCTTTATCTACTGACTATACTTAATCCGTGTGTGCCTTGCACGAAGATACAAGAAAACTGGCTTTGTCATCAGAGCGCCACGTGCCGCCTGTGACGAACGCCACCTGTCCATCTCTCCAGGAACCATCAGCAACTGGAAGCTATATAAGCTGGGATCACCGCGGCATTCTTCACTTGGCAGCTGAGGTGGCGGCAACGCAACATTCCGCTGATCGTTTCCCGTTACCTACGCAGGTTCCTGCGGATCCGGCGCAGTCTACCGCTAACCAGCGGAAGCGCTTTATATACTGACTATACTTAAGGCTTGTGTGCCTTGCACGAAGATAGAAGAGGACGGGCTTTATCATCAGAGCGCCACGTGCCGCCTGTGACGAAAGCCACCTGTCCATCTCTCCAGGAACCATCAGCAACTGCAAGCTATATAAGCTGGGATCACCGCGGAACTCTTCACTTGGCAGCGGAGGTGGCGGCACGCAACATTCCGCTGATCGTTTCCCGTTACCTACGCAGGTTCCTGCGGATCCGGCGCAGTCTACCGCTAACCAGCAGAAGCGCTTTATCTACTGACGATACTTAAGGCGTGTGTGCCTTGCACGAAGATAGAAGAGGACTGGCTTTGTCATCAGAGCGCCACGTGCCGCCTGTGACGAACGCCACCTGCCGATCTCTCCAGGAACCATCAGCACCTGGAAGCTAAATAAGCTGGGATCACCGCGGAACTCTTCACTTGGGAGCTGAGGTGGCGGCACGCAACATTCCGCTGATAGTTTCCCGTTACCTACGCAGGTTCCTGCGGATCCGGCGCAGTCTACCGCTAACCAGCGGAAGCGCTTTATCTACTGACTATACTTAAGGCGTGTGTGCCTTGCACGAAGATAGAAGAGGACTGGCTTTGTCATCAGAGCGCCACGTACCGCCTGTGACGAACGCCACCTGTCCATCTCTCCAGGAACCACCAGCAACTGCAAGCTATATAAGCTGGGATCACCGCGGAACTCTTCACTTGGCAGCGGAGGTGGCGGCACGCAACATTCCGCTGATCGTTTCCCGTTACCTACGCAGGTTCCTGCGGATCCGGCGCAGTCTACCGCTAACTAGCAGAAGCGCTTTATCTATTGACTATACTTAAGGCGTGTGTGCCTTGCACGAAGGTAGAAGAGGACTGGCTTTGTCATCAGAGCGCCACGTGCCGCCTGTGATGAACGCCACCTGCCCATCTCTCCAGGAACCATCAGCAACTGGAAGCTATATAATCTGGGATCACCGCGGCATTCTTCACTTGGCAGCTGAGGAGGCGGCAACGCAACATTCCGCTGATCGTTTCCCGTTACCTACGCAGGTTCCTGCGGATCCGGCGCAGTCTACCGCTAACCAGCGGAAGCGCTTTATATACTGACTATACTTAAGGCGTGTGTGCCTAGCACGAAGATAGAAGAGGACTGGCTTTATCATCAGAGTGCCACGTGCCGCCTGCGACGAACGCCACCTGTCCATCTCTCCAGGAACCATCAGCAACTGGAAGCTATATCAGCTGGGATCAGCGCGGAATTCTTCACTTGGCAGCTGAGGTGGCGGCACGATACATTCCGCTGATCGTTTCCCGTTATCTACGCAGGTTCCTGCGGATCCGGCGCAGTCTACCGCTAACCAGCGGAAGCGCTTTATCTACTGACTATACTTAAGGCGTGTGTGCCTTGCACGAAGATAGAAGAGGACTGGCTTTGTCATCAGAGTGCCACGTGCCGCCTGTGACGAACGCCACCTGTCCATCTCTCCAGGAACCATCAGCAACTGGAAGCTATATAAGCTGGGATCAGCGCGGAATTCTTCACTTGGCAGCTGAGGTGGCGGCACGCAACATTCCGCTGATCGTTTCCCGTTATCTACGCAGGTTCCTGCGGATCCGGCGCAGTCTACCGCTAACCAGCGGAAGCGCTCTATATACTGACTATACTTAAGGCGTGTGTGCCTTGCACGAAGATAGAAGAGGACTGGCTTTGTCATCAGAGCGCCACGTGCCGCCTGTGACGAACGCCACCTGCCCATCTCTCCAGGAACCATCAGCACCTGGAAGCTATATAAGCTAGGATCACCGCGGAACTCTTCACTTGGGAGCTGAGGTGGCGGCACGCAACATTCCGCTGATAGTTTCCCGTTACCTACGCAGGTTCCTGCGGATCCGGCGCAGTCTACCGCTAACCAGCGGAAGCGCTTTATCTACTGACTATACTTAAGGCGTGTGTGCCTTGCACGAAGATAGAAGAGGACTGGCTTTGTCATCAGAGCGCCACGTGCCGCCTGTGACGAACGCCACCTGTCCATCTCTCCAGGAACCATCAGCAACTGGAAGCTATATAAGCTGGGATCACCGCGGCATTCTTCACTTGGCAGCTGAGGTGGCGGCAACGCAACATTCCGCTGATCGTTTCCCGTTACCTACGCAGGTTCCTGCGGATCCGGCGCAGTCTACCGCTAACCAGCGGAAGCGCTTTATCTACTGACTATACTTAAGGCGTGTGTGCCTTGCACGAAGATAGAAGAGGACTGGCTTTGTCATCAGAGCGCCACGTGCCGCCTGTGACGAACGCCACCTGTCCATCTCTCCAGGAACCATCAGCAACTGGAAGCTATATAAGCTGGGATCACCGCGGCATTCTTCACTTGGCAGCTGAGGTGGCGGCAACGCAACATTCCGCTGATCGTTTCCCGTTACCTACGCAAGTTCCTGCGGATCCGGCGCAGTCTACCGCTAACCAGCGGAAGCGCTTTATATACTGACTATACTTAAGGCTTGTGTGCCTTGCACGAAGATAGAAGAGGACGGGCTTTATCATCAGAGCGCCACGTGCCGCCTGTGACGAACGCCACCTGTCCATCTCTCCACGAACCATCAGCAACTGGAAGCTATATAAGCTGGGATCACCGCGGCATTCTTCACTTGGCAGCGGAGGTGGCGGCACGCAACATTCCGCTGATCGTTTCCCGTTACCTACGCAGGTTCCTGCGGATCCGGCGCAGTCTACCGCTAACCAGCAGAAGCGCTTTATCTACTGACTATACTTAAGGCGTGTGTGCCTTGCACGAAGATAGAAGAGGACTGGCTTTGTCATCAGAGCGCCAGCGTGCCGCCTGTGACGAACGCCACCTGCCCATCTCTCCAGGAACCATCAGCACCTGGAAGCTATATAAGCTGGGATCACCGCGGAACTCTTCACTTGGCAGCTGAGGTGGCGGCACGCAACATTCCGCTGATAGTTTCCCGTTACCTACGCAGGTTCCTGCGGATCCGGCGCAGTCTACCGCTAACCAGCGGAAGCGCTTTATCTACTGACTATACTTAAGGCGTGTGTGCCTTGCACGAAGTTAGAAGAGGACTGGCTTTGTCATCAGAGCGCCACGTGCCGCCTGTGACGAACGCCACCTGGCCATCTCTCCAGGAACCATCAGCAACTGGAAGCTATATAAGCTGGGATCACCGCGGAACTCTTCACTTGGCAGCGGAGGTGGCGGCACGCAACATTCCGCTGATCGTTTCCCGTTACCTACGCAGGTTCCTGCGGATCCGGCGCACTCTACCGCTAACCAGCGGAAGCGCTTTATCTACTGACTATACTTAAGGCTTGTGTGCCTTGCACGAAGATAGAAGAGGACTGGCTTTGTCATCAAAGCGCCACGTGCCGCCTGTGACGAATGCCACCTGTCCATCTCTCCAGGAACCATCAGTAACTTGAAGCCATATAAGCTGGGATCACCGCGGCATTCTTCACTTGGCAGCTGAGGTGGCGGCAACGCAACATTCTGCTGATCGTTTCCCGTTACCTACGCAGGTTCCTGCGGATCCGGCGCAGTCTACCGCTAACCAGCGGAGGCGCTTTATCTACTGACTATACCTAAGGCATGTGTGCCTTGCACGAAGATAGAAGAGGACTGGCTTTGTCATCAGAGCAGCCACGTGCCGTCTTTGACAAACGCCACCTGTCCATCTCTCCAGGAACCATCAGCAACTGGAAGCTATATAAGCTGGGATCACCGCGGCATTCTTCACTTGGCAGCTTAGGTGGCGGCACGCAACATTCCGCTGATCGTTTCCCGTTACCTACGCAGGTTCCTGCGGATCCGGCGCAGTCTACCGCTAACCATCAGAAGCGCTTTATCTACTGACTATACTTAAGGCGTGTGTGCCTTGCACGAAGATAGAAGAGGACTGGCTTTGTCATCAGAGCGCCACGTGCCGCCTGTGACGAACGCCACCTGTCCATCTCTCCAGGAACCATCAGCAACTGGAAGCTATATAAGCTGGGATCACCGCGGCATTCTTCACTTGGCAGCTGAGGTGGCGGCAACGCAACATTCCGCTGATCGTTTCCCGTTACCTACGCAGGTTCCTGCGGATCCGGCGCAGTCTACCGCTAACCAGCGGAAGCGCTTTATCTACTGACTATACTTAAGGCGTGTGTGCCTTGCACGAAGATAGAAGAGGACTGGCTTTGTCATCAGAGCGCCACGTGCCGCCTGTGACGAACGCCACCTGTCCATCTCTCCAGGAACCATCAGCAACTGGAAGCTATATAAGCTGGGATCACCGCGGCATTCTTCACTTGGCAGCTGAGGTGGCGGCAACGCAACATTCCGCTGATCGTTTCCCGTTACCTACGCAGGTTCCTGCGGATCCGGCGCAGTCTACCGCTAACCAGCGGAAGCGCTTTATATACTGACTATACTTAAGGCTTGTGTGCCTTGCACGAAGATAGAAGAGGACGGGCTTTATCATCAGAGCGCCACGTGCCGCCTGTGACGAAAGCCACCTGTCCATCTCTCCAGGAACCATCAGCAACTGGAAGCTATATAAGCTGGGATCACCGCGGAACTCTTCACTTGGCAGCGGAGCTGGCGGCACGCAACATTCCGCTGATCGTTTCCCGTTACCTACGCAGGTTCCTGCGGATCCGGCGCAGTCTACCGCTAACCAGCAGAAGCGCTTTATCTACTGACTATACTTAAGGCGTGTGTGCCTTGCACGAAGATAGAAGAGGACTGGCTTTGTCATCAGAGCGCCACGTGCCGCCTGTGACGAACGCCACCTGTCCTATCTCTCCAGGAACCATCAGCAACTGGAAGCTATATAAGCTGGGATCACCGCGGAACTCTTCACTTGGGAGCTGAGGTGGCGCCACGCAACATTCCGCTGATAGTTTTCCGTTACCTACGCAGGTTCCTGCGGATCCGGCGCAGTCTACCGCTAACCAGCGGAAGCGCTTTATCTACTGACTATACTTAAGGCGTGTGTGCCTTGCACGAAGATAGAAGAGGACTGGCTTTGTCATCAGAGCGCCACGTGCCGCCTGTGACGAACGCCACCTGTCCATCTCTCCAGGAACCATCAGCAACTGGAAGCTATATAAGCTGGGATCACCGCGGAACTCTTCACTTGGCAGCGGAGGTGGCGGCACGCAACATTCCGCTGATCGTTTCCCGTTACCTACGCAGGTTCCTGCGGATCCGGCGCAGTCTACCGCTAACCAGCAGAAGCGCTTTATCTACTGACTATACTTAAGGCGTGTGTGCCTTGCACGAAGATAGAAGAGGACTGGCTTTGTCATCAGAGCGCCACGTGCCGCCTGTGACGAACGCCACCTGTCCATCTCTCCAGGAACCATCAGCAACTGGAAGCTATATAAGCTGGGATCACCGCGGCATTCTTCACTTGGCAGCTGAGGTGGCGGCAACGCAACATTCCGCTGATCGTTTCCCGTACCTACGCAGGTTCCTGCGGATCCGGCGCAGTCTACCGCTAACCAGCGGAAGCGCTTTATCTACTGACTATACTTAAGGCGTGTGTGCCTTGCACGAAGATAGAAGAGGACTGGCTTTGTCATCAGAGCGCCACGTGCCGCCTGTGACGAACGCCACCTGTCCATCTCTCCAGGAACCATCAGCAACTGGAAGCTATATAAGCTGGGATCACCGCGGCATTCTTCACTTGGCAGCTGAGGTGGCGGCAACGCAACATTCCGCTGATCGTTTCCCGTTACCTACGCAGGTTCCTGCGGATCCGGCGCAGTCTACCGCTAACCAGCGGAAGCCTTTATCTACTGACTATACTTAAGGCGTGTGTGCCTTGCACGAAGATAGAAGAGGACTGGCTTTGTCATCAGAGCGCCACGTGCCGCCTGTGACGAACGCCACCTGTCCATCTCTCCAGGAACCATCAGCAACTGGAAGCTATATAAGCTGGGATCACCGCGGCATTCTTCACTTGGCAGCTGAGGTGGCGGCAACGCAACATTCCGCTGATCGTTTCCCGTTACCTACGCAGGTTCCTGCGGATCCGGCGCAGTCTACCGCTAACCAGCGGAAGCGCTTTATATACTGACTATACTTAAGGCGTGTATGCCTTGCACGAAGATAGAAGAGGACGGGCTTTATCATCAGAGCGCCACGTGCCGCCTGTGACGAAAGCCACCTGTCCATCTCTCCAGGAACCATCAGCAACTGGAAGCTATATAAGCTGGGATCACCGCGGAACTCTTCACTTGGCAGCGGAGGTGGCGGCACGCAACATTCCGCTGATCGTTTCCCGTTACCTACGCAGGTTCCTGCGGATCCGGCGCAGTCTACCGCTAACCAGCAGAAGCGCTTTATCTACTGACTATACTTAAGGCGTGTGTGCCTTGCACGAAGATAGAAGAGGACTGGCTTTGTCATCAGAGCGCCACGTGCCGCCTGTGACGAACGCCACCTGTCCATCTCTCCAGGAACCATCAGCAACTGGAAGCTATATAAGCTGGGATCACCGCGGAACTCTTCACTTGGGAGCTGAGGTGGCGGCACGCAACATTCCGCTGATAGTTTCCCGTTACCTACGCAGGTTCCTGCGGATCCGGCGCAGTCTACCGCTAACCAGCGGAAGCGCTTTATCTACTGACTATACTTAAGGCGTGTGTGCCTTGCACGAAGATAGAAGAGGACTGGCTTTGTCATCAGAGCGCCACGTGCCGCCTGTGACGAACGCCACCTGTCCATCTCTCCAGGAACCATCAGCAACTGGAAGCTATATAAGCTGGGATCACCGCGGAACTCTTCACTTGGCAGCGGAGGTGGCGGCACGCAACATTCCGCTGATCGTTTCCCGTTACCTACGCAGGTTCCTGCGGATCCGGCGCAGTCTACCGCTAACCAGCGGAAGCGCTTTATCTACTGACTATACTTAAGGCGTGTGTGCCTTGCACGAAGATAGAAGAGGACTGGCTTTGTCATCAGAGCGCCACGTGCCGCCTGTGACGAACGCCACCTGTCCATCTCTCCAGGAACCATCAGCAACTGGAAGCTATATAAGCTGGGATCACCGCGGCATTCTTCACTTGGCAGCTGAGGTGGCGGCAACGCAACATTCCGCTGATCGTTTCCCGTTACCTACGCAGGTTCCTGCGGATCCGGCGCAGTCTACCGCTAACCAGCGGAAGCGCTTTATCTACTGACTATACTTAAGGCGTGTGTGCCTTGCACGAAGATAGAAGAGGACTGGCTTTGTCATCAGAGTGCCACGTGCCGCCTGTGACGAACGCCACCTGTCCATCTCTCCAGGAACCATCAGCAACTGGAAGCTATATAAGCTGGGATCACCGCGGCATTCTTCACTTGGCAGCTGAGGTGGCGGCACGCAACATTCCGCTGATCGTTTCCCGTTATCTAGGCAGGTTCCTGCGGATCCGGCGCAGTCTACCGCTAACCAGCGGAAGCGCTTTATCTACTGACTATACTTAAGGCGTGTGTGCCTTGCACGAAGATAGAAGAGGACTGGCTTTGTCATCAGAGCGCCACGTGCCGCCTGTGACGAACGCCACCTGTCCATCTCTCCAGGAACCATCAGCAACTGGAAGCTATATAAGCTGGGATCACCGCGGCATTCTTCACTTGGCAGCTGAGGTGGCGGCAACGCAACATTCCGCTGATCGTTTCCCGTTACCTACGCAGGTTCCTGCGGATCCGGCGCAGTCTACCGCTAACCAGCGGAAGCGCTTTATATACTGACTATACTTAAGGCTTGTGTGCCTTGCACGAAGATAGAAGAGGACTGGCTTTATCATCAGAGCGCCACGTGCCGCCTGTGACGAACGCCACCTGTCCATCTCTCCAGGAACCATCAGCAACTGGAAGCTATATAAGCTGGGATCACCGCGGAACTTCTTCACTTGGCAGCTGAGGTGGCGGCACGCAACATTCCGCTGATCGTTTCCCGTTACCTACGCAGGTTCCTGCGGATCCGGCGCAGTCTACCGCTAACCAGCGGAAGCGCTTTATCTACTGACTATACTTAAGGCGTGTGTGCCTTGCACGAAGATAGAAGAGGACTGGCTTTGTCATCAGAGCGCCACGTGCCGCCTGTGACGAACGCCACCTGTCCATCTCTCCAGGAACCATCAGCAACTGGAAGCTATATAAGCTGGGATCACCGCGGCATTCTTCACTTGGCAGCTGAGGTGGCGGCAACGCAACATTCCGCTGATCGTTTCCCGTTACCTACGCAGGTTCCTGCGGATCCGGCGCAGTCTACCGCTAACCAGCGGAAGCGCTTTATCTACTGACTATACTTAAGGCGTGTGTGCCTTGCACGAAGATAGAAGAGGACTGGCTTTGTCATCAGAGCGCCACGTGCCGCCTGTGACGAACGCCACCTGTCCATCTCTCCAGGAACCATCAGCAACTGGAAGCTATATAAGCTGGGATCACCGCGGCATTCTTCACTTGGCAGCTGAGGTGGCGGCAACGCAACATTCCGCTGATCGTTTCCGTTACCTACGCAGGTTCCTGCGGATCCGGCGCAGTCTACCGCTAACCAGCGGAAGCGCTTTATCTACTGACTATACTTAAGGCGTGTGTGCCTTGCACGAAGATAGAAGAGGACTGGCTTTGTCATCAGAGCGCCACGTGCCGCCTGTGACGAACGCCACCTGTCCATCTCTCCAGGAACCATCAGCAACTGGAAGCTATATAAGCTGGGATCACCGCGGAATTCTTCACTTGGCAGCTGAGGTGGCGGCACGCAACATTCCGCTGATCGTTTCCCGTTACCTACGCAGGTTCCTGCGGATCCGGCGCAGTCTACCGCTAACCAGCGGAAGCGCTTTATCTACTGACTATACTTAAGGCGTGTGTGCCTTGCACGAAGATAGAAGAGGACTGGCTTTGTCATCAGAGCGCCACGTGCCGCCTGTGACGAACGCCACCTGTCCATCTCTCCAGGAACCATCAGCAACTGGAAGCTATATAAGCTGGGATCACCGCGGAATTCTTCACTTGGCAGCTGAGGTGGCGGCACGCAACATTCCGCTGATCGTTTCCCGTTACCTACGCAGGTTCCTGCGGATCCGGCGCAGTCTACCGCTAACCAGCGGAAGCGCTTTATCTACTGACTATACTTAAGGCGTGTGTGCCTTGCACGAAGATAGAAGAGGACTGGCTTTGTCATCAGAGCGCCACGTGCCGCCTGTGACGAACGCCACCTGTCCATCTCTCCAGGAACCATCAGCAACTGGAAGCTATATAAGCTGGGATCACCGCGGAATTCTTCACTTGGCAGCTGAGGTGGCGGCA
This sequence comes from Dermacentor silvarum, assembly GCF_013339745.2. Lineage (NCBI taxonomy): Eukaryota > Metazoa > Arthropoda > Arachnida > Ixodida > Ixodidae > Dermacentor > Dermacentor silvarum. The sequence continues at coordinate 90,918,611 of NC_051163.1, forward strand.
CGCAACATTCCGCTGATCGTTTCCCGTTACCTACGCAGGTTCCTGCGGATCCGGCGCAGTCTACCGCTAACCAGCGGAAGCGCTTTATCTACTGACTATACTTAAGGCGTGTGTGCCTTGCACGAAGATAGAAGAGGACTGGCTTTGTCATCAGAGCGCCACGTGCCGCCTGTGACGAACGCCACCTGTCCATCTCTCCAGGAACCATCAGCAACTGGAAGCTATATAAGCTGGGATCACCGCGGCATTCTTCACTTGGCAGCTGAGGTGGCGGCAACGCAACATTCCGCTGATCGTTTCCCGTTACCTACGCAGGTTCCTGCGGATCCGGCGCAGTCTACCGCTAACCAGCGGAAGCGCTTTATCTACTGACTATACTTAAGGCGTGTGTGCCTTGCACGAAGATAGAAGAGGACTGGCTTTGTCATCAGAGTGCCACGTGCCGCCTGTGACGAACGCCACCTGTCCATCTCTCCAGGAACCATCAGCAACTGGAAGCTATATAAGCTGGGATCACCGCGGCATTCTTCACTTGGCAGCTGAGGTGGCGGCACGCAACATTCCGCTGATCGTTTCCCGTTATCTAGGCAGGTTCCTGCGGATCCGGCGCAGTCTACCGCTAACCAGCGGAAGCGCTTTATCTACTGACTATACTTAAGGCGTGTGTGCCTTGCACGAAGATAGAAGAGGACTGGCTTTGTCATCAGAGTGCCACGTGCCGCCTGTGACGAACGCCACCTGTCCATCTCTCCAGGAACCATCAGCAACTGGAAGCTATATAAGCTGGGATCACCGCGGAATTCTTCACTTGGCAGCTGAGGTGGCGGCAACGCAACATTCCGCTGATCGTTTCCCGTTACCTACGCAGGTTCCTGCGGATCCGGCGCAGTCTACCGCTAACCAGCGGAAGCGCTTTATCTACTGACTATACTTAAGGCGTGTGTGCCTTGCACGAAGATAGAAGAGGACTGGCTTTGTCATCAGAGCGCCACGTGCCGCCTGTGACGAACGCCACCTGTCCATCTCTCCAGGAACCATCAGCAACTGGAAGCTATATAAGCTGGGATCACCGCGGAATTCTTCACTTGGCAGCTGAGGTGGCGGCACGCAACATTCCGCTGATCGTTTCCCGTTACCTACGCAGGTTCCTGCGGATCCGGCGCAGTCTACCGCTAACCAGCGGAAGCGCTTTATCTACTGACTATACTTAAGGCGTGTGTGCCTTGCACGAAGATAGAAGAGGACTGGCTTTGTCATCAGAGCGCCACGTGCCGCCTGTGACGAACGCCACCTGTCCATCTCTCCAGGAACCATCAGCAACTGGAAGCTATATAAGCTGGGATCACCGCGGAATTCTTCACTTGGCAGCTGAGGTGGCGGCACGCAACATTCCGCTGATCGTTTCCGTTACCTACGCAGGTTCCTGCGGATCCGGCGCAGTCTACCGCTAACCAGCGGAAGCGCTTTATCTACTGACTATACTTAAGGCGTGTGTGCCTTGCACGAAGATAGAAGAGGACTGGCTTTGTCATCAGAGCGCCACGTGCCGCCTGTGACGAACGCCACCTGTCCATCTCTCCAGGAACCATCAGCAACTGGAAGCTATATAAGCTGGGATCACCGCGGAATTCTTCACTTGGCAGCTGAGGTGGCGGCACGCAACATTCCGCTGATCGTTTCCCGTTACCTACGCAGGTTCCTGCGGATCCGGCGCAGTCTACCGCTAACCAGCGGAAGCGCTTTATCTACTGACTATACTTAAGGCGTGTGTGCCTTGCACGAAGATAGAAGAGGACTGGCTTTGTCATCAGAGCGCCACGTGCCGCCTGTGACGAACGCCACCTGTCCATCTCTCCAGGAACCATCAGCAACTGGAAGCTATATAAGCTGGGATCACCGCGGCATTCTTCACTTGGCAGCTGAGGTGGCGGCAACGCAACATTCCGCTGATCGTTTCCCGTTACCTACGCAGGTTCCTGCGGATCCGGCGCAGTCTACCGCTAACCAGCGGAAGCGCTTTATATACTGACTATACTTAAGGCGTGTGTGCCTTGCACGAAGATAGAAGAGGACTGGCTTTGTCATCAGAGCGCCACGTGCCGCCTGTGACGAACGCCACCTGTCCATCTCTCCAGGAACCATCAGCAACTGGAAGCTATATAAGCTGGGATCACCGCGGAATTCTTCACTTGGCAGCTGAGGTGGCGGCACGCAACATTCCGCTGATCGTTTCCCGTTACCTACGCAGGTTCCTGCGGATCCGGCGCAGTCTACCGCTAACCAGCGGAAGCGCTTTATCTACTGACTATACTTAAGGCGTGTGTGCCTTGCACGAAGATAGAAGAGGACTGGCTTTGTCATCAGAGCGCCACGTGCCGCCTGTGACGAACGCCACCTGTCCATCTCTCCAGGAACCATCAGCAACTGGAAGCTATATAAGCTGGGATCACCGCGGAATTCTTCACTTGGCAGCTGAGGTGGCGGCAACGCAACATTCCGCTGATCGTTTCCCGTTACCTACGCAGGTTCCTGCGGATCCGGCGCAGTCTACCGCTAACCAGCGGAAGCGCTTTATCTACTGACTATACTTAAGGCGTGTGTGCCTTGCACGAAGATAGAAGAGGACTGGCTTTGTCATCAGAGCGCCACGTGCCGCCTGTGACGAACGCCACCTGTCCATCTCTCCAGGAACCATCAGCAACTGGAAGCTATATAAGCTGGGATCACCGCGGAATTCTTCACTTGGCAGCTGAGGTGGCGGCACGCAACATTCCGCTGATCGTTTCCCGTTACCTACGCAGGTTCCTGCGGATCCGGCGCAGTCTACCGCTAACCAGCGGAAGCGCTTTATCTACTGACTATACTTAAGGCGTGTGTGCCTTGCACGAAGATAGAAGAGGACTGGCTTTGTCATCAGAGCGCCACGTGCCGCCTGTGACGAACGCCACCTGTCCATCTCTCCAGGAACCATCAGCAACTGGAAGCTATATAAGCTGGGATCACCGCGGCATTCTTCACTTGGCAGCTGAGGTGGCGGCAACGCAACATTCCGCTGATCGTTTCCCGTTACCTACGCAGGTTCCTGCGGATCCGGCGCAGTCTACCGCTAACCAGCGGAAGCGCTTTATCTACTGACTATACTTAAGGCGTGTGTGCCTTGCACGAAGATAGAAGAGGACTGGCTTTGTCATCAGAGTGCCACGTGCCGCCTGTGACGAACGCCACCTGTCCATCTCTCCAGGAACCATCAGCAACTGGAAGCTATATAAGCTGGGATCACCGCGGCATTCTTCACTTGGCAGCTGAGGTGGCGGCACGCAACATTCCGCTGATCGTTTCCCGTTATCTAGGCAGGTTCCTGCGGATCCGGCGCAGTCTACCGCTAACCAGCGGAAGCGCTTTATCTACTGACTATACTTAAGGCGTGTGTGCCTTGCACGAAGATAGAAGAGGACTGGCTTTGTCATCAGAGCGCCACGTGCCGCCTGTGACGAACGCCACCTGTCCATCTCTCCAGGAACCATCAGCAACTGGAAGCTATATAAGCTGGGATCACCGCGGCATTCTTCACTTGGCAGCTGAGGTGGCGGCAACGCAACATTCCGCTGATCGTTTCCCGTTACCTACGCAGGTTCCTGCGGATCCGGCGCAGTCTACCGCTAACCAGCGGAAGCGCTTTATCTACTGACTATACTTAAGGCGTGTGTGCCTTGCACGAAGATAGAAGAGGACTGGCTTTGTCATCAGAGCGCCACGTGCCGCCTGTGACGAACGCCACCTGTCCATCTCTCCAGGAACCATCAGCAACTGGAAGCTATATAAGCTGGGATCACCGCGGAATTCTTCACTTGGCAGCTGAGGTGGCGGCAACGCAACATTCCGCTGATCGTTTCCCGTTACCTACGCAGGTTCCTGCGGATCCGGCGCAGTCTACCGCTAACCAGCGGAAGCGCTTTATCTACTGACTATACTTAAGGCGTGTGTGCCTTGCACGAAGATAGAAGAGGACTGGCTTTGTCATCAGAGCGCCACGTGCCGCCTGTGACGAACGCCACCTGTCCATCTCTCCAGGAACCATCAGCAACTGGAAGCTATATAAGCTGGGATCACCGCGGAATTCTTCACTTGGCAGCTGAGGTGGCGGCAACGCAACATTCCGCTGATCGTTTCCCGTTACCTACGCAGGTTCCTGCGGATCCGGCGCAGTCTACCGCTAACCAGCGGAAGCGCTTTATCTACTGACTATACTTAAGGCGTGTGTGCCTTGCACGAAGATAGAAGAGGACTGGCTTTGTCATCAGAGCGCCACGTGCCGCCTGTGACGAACGCCACCTGTCCATCTCTCCAGGAACCATCAGCAACTGGAAGCTATATAAGCTGGGATCACCGCGGAATTCTTCACTTGGCAGCTGAGGTGGCGGCAACGCAACATTCCGCTGATCGTTTCCCGTTACCTACGCAGGTTCCTGCGGATCCGGCGCAGTCTACCGCTAACCAGCGGAAGCGCTTTATCTACTGACTATACTTAAGGCGTGTGTGCCTTGCACGAAGATAGAAGAGGACTGGCTTTGTCATCAGAGCGCCACGTGCCGCCTGTGACGAACGCCACCTGTCCATCTCTCCAGGAACCATCAGCAACTGGAAGCTATATAAGCTGGGATCACCGCGGCATTCTTCACTTGGCAGCTGAGGTGGCGGCAACGCAACATTCCGCTGATCGTTTCCCGTTACCTACGCAGGTTCCTGCGGATCCGGCGCAGTCTACCGCTAACCAGCGGAAGCGCTTTATCTACTGACTATACTTAAGGCGTGTGTGCCTTGCACGAAGATAGAAGAGGACTGGCTTTGTCATCAGAGCGCCACGTGCCGCCTGTGACGAACGCCACCTGTCCATCTCTCCAGGAACCATCAGCAACTGGAAGCTATATAAGCTGGGATCACCGCGGAATTCTTCACTTGGCAGCTGAGGTGGCGGCAACGCAACATTCCGCTGATCGTTTCCCGTTACCTACGCAGGTTCCTGCGGATCCGGCGCAGTCTACCGCTAACCAGCGGAAGCGCTTTATCTACTGACTATACTTAAGGCGTGTGTGCCTTGCACGAAGATAGAAGAGGACTGGCTTTGTCATCAGAGCGCCACGTGCCGCCTGTGACGAACGCCACCTGTCCATCTCTCCAGGAACCATCAGCAACTGGAAGCTATATAAGCTGGGATCACCGCGGAATTCTTCACTTGGCAGCTGAGGTGGCGGCAACGCAACATTCCGCTGATCGTTTCCCGTTACCTACGCAGGTTCCTGCGGATCCGGCGCAGTCTACCGCTAACCAGCGGAAGCGCTTTATCTACTGACTATACTTAAGGCGTGTGTGCCTTGCACGAAGATAGAAGAGGACTGGCTTTGTCATCAGAGCGCCACGTGCCGCCTGTGACGAACGCCACCTGTCCATCTCTCCAGGAACCATCAGCAACTGGAAGCTATATAAGCTGGGATCACCGCGGAATTCTTCACTTGGCAGCTGAGGTGGCGGCAACGCAACATTCCGCTGATCGTTTCCCGTTACCTACGCAGGTTCCTGCGGATCCGGCGCAGTCTACCGCTAACCAGCGGAAGCGCTTTATCTACTGACTATACTTAAGGCGTGTGTGCCTTGCACGAAGATAGAAGAGGACTGGCTTTGTCATCAGAGCGCCACGTGCCGCCTGTGACGAACGCCACCTGTCCATCTCTCCAGGAACCATCAGCAACTGGAAGCTATATAAGCTGGGATCACCGCGGAATTCTTCACTTGGCAGCTGAGGTGGCGGCAACGCAACATTCCGCTGATCGTTTCCGTTACCTACGCAGGTTCCTGCGGATCCGGCGCAGTCTACCGCTAACCAGCGGAAGCGCTTTATCTACTGACTATACTTAAGGCGTGTGTGCCTTGCACGAAGATAGAAGAGGACTGGCTTTGTCATCAGAGCGCCACGTGCCGCCTGTGACGAACGCCACCTGTCCATCTCTCCAGGAACCATCAGCAACTGGAAGCTATATAAGCTGGGATCACCGCGGAATTCTTCACTTGGCAGCTGAGGTGGCGGCAACGCAACATTCCGCTGATCGTTTCCCGTTACCTACGCAGGTTCCTGCGGATCCGGCGCAGTCTACCGCTAACCAGCGGAAGCGCTTTATCTACTGACTATACTTAAGGCGTGTGTGCCTTGCACGAAGATAGAAGAGGACTGGCTTTGTCATCAGAGCGCCACGTGCCGCCTGTGACGAACGCCACCTGTCCATCTCTCCAGGAACCATCAGCAACTGGAAGCTATATAAGCTGGGATCACCGCGGCATTCTTCACTTGGCAGCTGAGGTGGCGGCAACGCAACATTCCGCTGATCGTTTCCCGTTACCTACGCAGGTTCCTGCGGATCCGGCGCAGTCTACCGCTAACCAGCGGAAGCGCTTTATCTACTGACTATACTTAAGGCGTGTGTGCCTTGCACGAAGATAGAAGAGGACTGGCTTTGTCATCAGAGCGCCACGTGCCGCCTGTGACGAACGCCACCTGTCCATCTCTCCAGGAACCATCAGCAACTGGAAGCTATATAAGCTGGGATCACCGCGGAATTCTTCACTTGGCAGCTGAGGTGGCGGCAACGCAACATTCCGCTGATCGTTTCCCGTTACCTACGCAGGTTCCTGCGGATCCGGCGCAGTCTACCGCTAACCAGCGGAAGCGCTTTATCTACTGACTATACTTAAGGCGTGTGTGCCTTGCACGAAGATAGAAGAGGACTGGCTTTGTCATCAGAGCGCCACGTGCCGCCTGTGACGAACGCCACCTGTCCATCTCTCCAGGAACCATCAGCAACTGGAAGCTATATAAGCTGGGATCACCGCGGAATTCTTCACTTGGCAGCTGAGGTGGCGGCAACGCAACATTCCGCTGATCGTTTCCCGTTACCTACGCAGGTTCCTGCGGATCCGGCGCAGTCTACCGCTAACCAGCGGAAGCGCTTTATCTACTGACTATACTTAAGGCGTGTGTGCCTTGCACGAAGATAGAAGAGGACTGGCTTTGTCATCAGAGCGCCACGTGCCGCCTGTGACGAACGCCACCTGTCCATCTCTCCAGGAACCATCAGCAACTGGAAGCTATATAAGCTGGGATCACCGCGGCATTCTTCACTTGGCAGCTGAGGTGGCGGCAACGCAACATTCCGCTGATCGTTTCCCGTTACCTACGCAGGTTCCTGCGGATCCGGCGCAGTCTACCGCTAACCAGCGGAAGCGCTTTATCTACTGACTATACTTAAGGCGTGTGTGCCTTGCACGAAGATAGAAGAGGACTGGCTTTGTCATCAGAGCGCCACGTGCCGCCTGTGACGAACGCCACCTGTCCATCTCTCCAGGAACCATCAGCAACTGGAAGCTATATAAGCTGGGATCACCGCGGCATTCTTCACTTGGCAGCTGAGGTGGCGGCAACGCAACATTCCGCTGATCGTTTCCCGTTACCTACGCAGGTTCCTGCGGATCCGGCGCAGTCTACCGCTAACCAGCGGAAGCGCTTTATCTACTGACTATACTTAAGGCGTGTGTGCCTTGCACGAAGATAGAAGAGGACTGGCTTTGTCATCAGAGCGCCACGTGCCGCCTGTGACGAACGCCACCTGTCCATCTCTCCAGGAACCATCAGCAACTGGAAGCTATATAAGCTGGGATCACCGCGGCATTCTTCACTTGGCAGCTGAGGTGGCGGCAACGCAACATTCCGCTGATCGTTTCCCGTTACCTACGCAGGTTCCTGCGGATCCGGCGCAGTCTACCGCTAACCAGCGGAAGCGCTTTATCTACTGACTATACTTAAGGCGTGTGTGCCTTGCACGAAGATAGAAGAGGACTGGCTTTGTCATCAGAGCGCCACGTGCCGCCTGTGACGAACGCCACCTGTCCATCTCTCCAGGAACCATCAGCAACTGGAAGCTATATAAGCTGGGATCACCGCGGCATTCTTCACTTGGCAGCTGAGGTGGCGGCAACGCAACATTCCGCTGATCGTTTCCCGTTACCTACGCAGGTTCCTGCGGATCCGGCGCAGTCTACCGCTAACCAGCGGAAGCGCTTTATCTACTGACTATACTTAAGGCGTGTGTGCCTTGCACGAAGATAGAAGAGGACTGGCTTTGTCATCAGAGCGCCACGTGCCGCCTGTGACGAACGCCACCTGTCCATCTCTCCAGGAACCATCAGCAACTGGAAGCTATATAAGCTGGGATCACCGCGGCATTCTTCACTTGGCAGCTGAGGTGGCGGCAACGCAACATTCCGCTGATCGTTTCCCGTTACCTACGCAGGTTCCTGCGGATCCGGCGCAGTCTACCGCTAACCAGCGGAAGCGCTTTATATACTGACTATACTTAAGGCGTGTGTGCCTTGCACGAAGATAGAAGAGGACTGGCTTTGTCATCAGAGCGCCACGTGCCGCCTGTGACGAACGCCACCTGTCCATCTCTCCAGGAACCATCAGCAACTGGAAGCTATATAAGCTGGGATCACCGCGGAATTCTTCACTTGGCAGCTGAGGTGGCGGCAACGCAACATTCCGCTGATCGTTTCCCGTTACCTACGCAGGTTCCTGCGGATCCGGCGCAGTCTACCGCTAACCAGCGGAAGCGCTTTATCTACTGACTATACTTAAGGCGTGTGTGCCTTGCACGAAGATAGAAGAGGACTGGCTTTGTCATCAGAGCGCCACGTGCCGCCTGTGACGAACGCCACCTGTCCATCTCTCCAGGAACCATCAGCAACTGGAAGCTATATAAGCTGGGATCACCGCGGCATTCTTCACTTGGCAGCTGAGGTGGCGGCAACGCAACATTCCGCTGATCGTTTCCCGTTACCTACGCAGGTTCCTGCGGATCCGGCGCAGTCTACCGCTAACCAGCGGAAGCGCTTTATATACTGACTATACTTAAGGCGTGTGTGCCTTGCACGAAGATAGAAGAGGACTGGCTTTGTCATCAGAGCGCCACGTGCCGCCTGTGACGAACGCCACCTGTCCATCTCTCCAGGAACCATCAGCAACTGGAAGCTATATAAGCTGGGATCACCGCGGCATTCTTCACTTGGCAGCTGAGGTGGCGGCAACGCAACATTCCGCTGATCGTTTCCCGTTACCTACGCAGGTTCCTGCGGATCCGGCGCAGTCTACCGCTAACCAGCGGAAGCGCTTTATATACTGACTATACTTAAGGCGTGTGTGCCTTGCACGAAGATAGAAGAGGACTGGCTTTGTCATCAGAGCGCCACGTGCCGCCTGTGACGAACGCCACCTGTCCATCTCTCCAGGAACCATCAGCAACTGGAAGCTATATAAGCTGGGATCACCGCGGCATTCTTCACTTGGCAGCTGAGGTGGCGGCAACGCAACATTCCGCTGATCGTTTCCCGTTACCTACGCAGGTTCCTGCGGATCCGGCGCAGTCTACCGCTAACCAGCGGAAGCGCTTTATCTACTGACTATACTTAAGGCGTGTGTGCCTTGCACGAAGATAGAAGAGGACTGGCTTTGTCATCAGAGCGCCACGTGCCGCCTGTGACGAACGCCACCTGTCCATCTCTCCAGGAACCATCAGCAACTGGAAGCTATATAAGCTGGGATCACCGCGGCATTCTTCACTTGGCAGCTGAGGTGGCGGCAACGCAACATTCCGCTGATCGTTTCCCGTTACCTACGCAGGTTCCTGCGGATCCGGCGCAGTCTACCGCTAACCAGCGGAAGCGCTTTATCTACTGACTATACTTAAGGCGTGTGTGCCTTGCACGAAGATAGAAGAGGACTGGCTTTGTCATCAGAGCGCCACGTGCCGCCTGTGACGAACGCCACCTGTCCCATCTCTCCAGGAACCATCAGCAACTGGAAGCTATATAAGCTGGGATCACCGCGGCATTCTTCACTTGGCAGCTGAGGTGGCGGCAACGCAACATTCCGCTGATCGTTTCCCGTTACCTACGCAGGTTCCTGCGGATCCGGCGCAGTCTACCGCTAACCAGCGGAAGCGCTTTATCTACTGACTATACTTAAGGCGTGTGTGCCTTGCACGAAGATAGAAGAGGACTGGCTTTGTCATCAGAGCGCCACGTGCCGCCTGTGATGAAACGCCACCTGTCCATCTCTCCAGGAACCATCAGCAACTGGAAGCTATATAAGCTGGGATCACAGGCGGCATTCTTCACTTGGCAGCTTAGCTGGCGGCAACGCAAACTTCCGCTGATCGTTTCCCGTTACCTACGCAGGTTCCTTGGGATCCGGCGCAGTCTACCGCTAACCATCGAAGCGCTTATCTACGGACTATACTTAAGGGCGTGTGTGCCTTGCACGAAGATAGGAAGAGGACTGGCTTTGTCAATCAGAGCGCCACGTGCCGCCTGTGATGACGCCCCTGCCCATCTTCCAGAACCATCAGCAACTGGAAGCTA